>NC_047505.1:9737849-9945751 GCF_902827115.2 Pseudochaenichthys georgianus | reverse complement strand
TATTAGCCTACAGAACAGTACAGCTGACAGAGAAGAGATAACATGAGATTTTACAACAAACACTATATGATCTTTTAGCTTTTTACTAACATTGCAATCCTGCTAGTATCCCCATTTTTAAAAAAAATGTAAATGTAATCTGATTACATCTTTTTTTTGAAATATATTAGGTAATCCGTTACATGTAATCCATTACTCGCCAAACCATATTTTCCACACCACCGAACCCTTTTCCATCCCTTACTCACCATATATTTCTCCTGACGTCTACACTGACTGTTTTTTTTTTTATCACATTCCCATTTTTCTTCTTCCCGATCTCTCTTTCACCCTATTACTTTTTTTCCTCACAGTTGTTGATATATGCCTGCTATTCACCTTTTGCTCACTCATTCTTTCGGCATCACTTGTTTTCCCCTGGGGAGGCTCATTTTACTCTGCCTCTCTCTCTGGCTCATGCTATCAATGTGAGTGATTTTGCAATCCGGCGGCGTGTAAAAGACATGAGGAGACTGTCAAACAGATCAATAGATGAGTGTGATTATGTCTTAATAACACCAACGTACTATCGCTAGAACATATAAAAACATCAAACGGATTGGAACAAACATGGAACTTAAAAGTCAAATTTATAAAAAAGCGATATAGAGGAGAATTTGTTTTAACATTATTAGTGTGACAGTTGGACAAATCTGTGGCCTAAATGTGTAATCTGTAAATGTAAAAAAGAGATTTAACTCAACAAACAATACAATACATTTAATTGATTTACGAGTTAGCGGAGAAGCATTTGTGAATATCTTGTTTTTAACATTTGTTAATTGTTTTTCTATGGATCCAAAAGGCATTTGTGCATCTCAGTTCTGTCTGTGGATTTGCTTTTTCACATTTAGCAGGTTTGTAGCAATGTTTGAAGAACACCATAGCTAAGGTTACATAATCCATTAACAGCACATCCTCACTTATTATCTCATCTAAATGTTATATTAATTATATGACCCGGCTTGTAATTAGTAACTAATGTCTTCAAATATATGTAGTGGAGTACAGTAAAACGTTTAAAGTAGCATTCAATAAAAAAAACTCAAGTCACTTTCCAACATTGGTTAATAGTATCCAGGTTGCATGCTCTTTCTTTTTTAAATGCCAAATCCACATCATCAGCACGCCATCATGTGCTATCTGAAAATGGCCGAAAAGTTTGTCGCTGTGTGTGAAAAATGCAAATCCACAGAGAATTGAGATCCATAAACATGAATGCAACCCCCCCCCCCCCCCCACACACACACAAACTGGAGACATTCCGTGTCTGACCCAAACAGGAGTAGTGATCGGTGTGCCTCAGCGTGATTGATTTCCTGTCTGAACCAGAGGAAGTCAGTTCATCTGATTAAACACAGACAAGTTGGGAATTAAAGAATGGAAGCCACTCTTTCTGCCACAACACACACACACACACACACACACACACACACACACACACACACACACACACACACACACACACACACACACACACACACACACACACACACACACACACACACACACACACACACACACACACACACACACACACTTTCTCACTCCCATCCCGTCACATATTGACGGACGGTCAGAGCCCCTCCCCGTCGCTATATTACGTACAGAGTACCCCTTGCCCGTCAGGCTTCTACGGGCAGGGCGTCCCATAGACCTTCATTGCGGACAGCGGACCCCTTGACCGTCTGGCTTCTACGGGCAGGGCGTCCCATAGACCTTCATAGACCACGTGATCAACAACGATGGCCGACCTTCGTGTTATTCTCGGTGGAAAATGCATATTTTAAGGTTCATTTGGCCATTAAAATGCGTTTTGATGTCATTTTATGCGAGTAATGAGTTTTTATTTCTGATTATTTGTGCAGTACATGTACATGATGTTTAGTTTGCTAGTTATGACGAAGATTACTTCATGAATGTGTACACATTCATGGTTGCTAAGGTGGTTGCTATGGACGCTGCAACAGCTCCCAGACCACGTGATCAACAACAATGGCCGACCTTCGTGTTATTCTCGGTGGAAAATGCCTATTTTAAGGTTCATTTGGCCATTAAAATGCGTTTAATAATAGTAATGAGTTTTTATTTCTGATTATTTGTGCAGTACATGTACATGATGTTTAGTTTGCTAGTTATGATGAAGATTACTTCATGAATGCTAACGTTTTTTTGGTGGAAATGTGTTTTTTCACAGCAAAGTCACCCTCTGTACTTGGATTTATTGGGAGAATCTAAAGGCAAGAACATCCCAAATATTCATTTAGGTCTTTATTTTAGACCTTTAGTGTTGCCGTCTGTGAGGAAAATACATGGGGCTCAGAGCCTCGTATTTAAAAAAAAAATGTTCCTTCTAATTTGTTATTCTTTTCAAAATAACACACAGTTATTTACTCACCAATAACACACAATTATCCTTGCTTTTATTTATTGGTTTATTTCCATAATCTCGGGCTTTTTTGGCGTTCGTCAGGAACTGAATTTCGAAATAAAAATAACCGGAAACAGATGTAGGCATTTCGAGCGATTACCCAAGATCCTCAGCTACGCTGATTGGATGTTTTAGGTGTCATCCTTGACTCCACTCTCTCATTTCAGTCACACATCAAATCCGTCACTAAGTCTGCCTTCTATCACCTCAGGAACATCTCCCGTCTACGACCATCACTCTCTGATTCCGTGGCCGAAACCGTCATTCATGCATTCGTCTCCTCCCGGTTGGATTACTGCAACGGAGTCCTGTTCGGGGTTCCCAGTAAAGCCCTGGACAGGCTCCAGTATGTGCAGAACTCGGCTGCCAGGGTGCTCACTCACACCAAGCCCTGGCAGCACATTACCCCCACCCTGATCCACCTCCACTGGCTCCCAGTCAAGCACCGTATCACCTATAAACTCCTTCTTCTGACTTACAAATCCCTCCATGCCCTCGCCCCCCAATACCTGTCTGACCTTCTACGCTACCACACTCCATCCCGGAAGCTAAGATCATCTGGACAGGATCTCCTCTCCACCCCCCGCACCAGGTTGCGGACTTTTGGTGACAGAGCCTTCAGTGTGGCATCCCCCACCCTCTGGAACTCTCTCCCCCCCGAAATCCGCAGCGCCCCAACCCTGGACATTTTCAAAAAAGCCCTCAAAACGCACCTTTTTACTAAGGCTTTCCCCACTAGTTAGTTTAATAGGTTTATTTTTCCACTACTTCCCCCCCCCTACCCGACTTGTAAAGCGACCTTGGGTTTCCTGAAAGGCGCTATAAAAATATTATATATTATTATTATTATTAGCCGCAATGCATGCTGGGATTTGGTGTTTATATTATATGAAATCCGGAAAACATTTAAAAAGAATAAAATAATATTTAATTCCGAGTGCTCTTGCTTTTCTCTTTGAAAGTCATCACATAACGGCATTGTAATACACGGTTCGGCTGCATTACATATTACAGATCTGCCGTAGTTCTTTATTTATAGAGCCCTGATGAGAAGACCTTTGGAAAAACTGAAGAAATGCCGCCGAAACTGAATACTTGACGTGGATCATAAATATATCAACAATTAAAAAACATCTTCAATTTCTCTTCACACAATACGTCTCCTTGCAGTATCAACACTAATTCGGCTGACTTTTACATTTGATCTAATTCATAGATAGGTTATATTTACACCATAACGGTGCACAGCTGATATAAAAGGATTGAATTTTGAATATAAGAATGTAAATACTGAGTCTGAAATAGTATAGCAATAATGCTGTAACATTATGTGAAAGCATGCATAAAACTATACATCTTCAGATGTTGTACATACACACTAATAATACAATGTTATTATGGCTGTGTGCACCTTGTGTGTACCGCCTAGTGGTTAACGCACGTTATTGAATTATTGTTTGTATGTGTTATATTTGATTAAAAAAATATTAAGAGTACATACTTTCATAGGGGGAAAGTAGAAGGTCTGTGATAGAAATATAGAATATAAAAAATCAAGAAGATACTATAAGTGATCTCTACAATAAAACAGTTTAGTGCAGGATGTACAAAGATATTAATAGGATGAGGTGCAAAACAGAAAAACGAATTAACCTTTATTTAAACATTAAATAACAGATTAAGGTCTTCTTTTAAATAAGAAAACAACTGTGGGGGTATCTATCTACAGATAAATATTAAGCCTGACAAAGTACTTAACGTCTAATATATTGCTTTCCTGCAATGTTAACTATGTTGAAGCACTTATTTTAACTGATATTATACATGCATTATACTCTTATGTATGTAGATAGAATAAGAAATGTGCAGAATATGACAGTTTAATGGTGGAGGTACACACATATTGATAGATGTCTTGTAATGCACTGTTGAGGAACCTGTGACCCAAGTTTTTCATTCATTGCATAACTACACCGTAGTTGTGTAAATGATATGTCAATAAACCTTTAAAATCTTGAAATCTTGAAAGGGATGTGCAAAATAGCCATAATATATAGTCTTTAATGAACTATTAGTAGAGAATAACGAGTAATTACTTTATTACTCGTTTCCATTAATGTCAATTGCAGATACATGTTTAGTCTTCTCAAGCACCAACTATCAAATATCTCTCCTGATTGTTGGCACTTGACAATCACCTTCCCTGAATTTTACTCAGGTGTAACTAAAGTCTGATTTAAGGGTTGTTTATATTTCACATCATTAATCAGAATCTGCAAAGTAACTCAAATAAGTGTAGTGGAGTAAAAATACCAGGTTAACCTCTGAATTGTAGTGGAGTAGAATTACAAAGTATCAATGAGCTGTCATTTGGGTATATATTAATGCTATATATTGATGCTGCGCATTAATGACAGCGATTTTCACCCATTTATTAATTATATGTTTTACATTTGATAACACCAATGTGTTTAATACTGGCAACTTCTAATTGTAGGAAAAACGAAAACGTTCAGTAGAGACGTCCCATAGAACATTTTGCGAAACACAATAGTGTAGTGTGTAGTTCTGGGGGGGCGTTCGATTCCAGTTTTGGATAGTCTGGCGTGGTTTCGTTCCATTTCAAACAGCTGTTTGACGCTCGGCGTAACCTTGGCGCACTGCCACTCCAACATCCAATCCCAGACCTTGAAGAGTAATCACGGGGACTGTAGTCCTAAACGATAGCTGGGGATCATGGGTAGTGTAGTGTCTTCGGCCATCCTAAACTCAAAAATGTTGACAATCGCAATGATGCTCGAAATGTCCCTTATAGGCCTACGTCTGTTTCCGGTTATTTTTATTTTGAAATTCAGTTCCTGACGAACGCCAAAAAAGCCCGAGATGATGGAATTAAACCAATAAATAAAAGTAAGGATAAGTGTGTGTGATTGGTGAGTAAATAACAGTGTGTTATTTTGAAAAGAATAACGAATTAGAAGGAACAAATATTTAAAAATACGAGGCTCTGAGCCCCATGTATTTTCCTCACAGACGGCAACACTAAAGGTCTACAATAAAGAGCTAAATGAATATTTGGGATGTTCTTGCCTTTAGATTATCCCAATAAGTCCAAGTACAGAGGGTGACTTTGCTGTGAAAAACACATTTCCACCAAAAAAACGTTAGCATTCATGAAGTAATCTTCGTCATAACAAGCAAACTAAACATCATGTACATGTACTGCACAAATAATCAGAAATAAAAACTCATTACTCGCATAAAATGACATCAAAACGCATTTTAATGGCCAAATGAACCTTAAAGGAATGGTCCACTCATTAGATAATTAATCAAAACCTCAGTATTTAGTGAAACGTTATGTTTAAACCATACCCTGAAGAAATCAGCGATATTCCCCGGTAAATAATGATTTTATAGCTCTTTTTTATCAAGACCTGTATATTCCGTCTGGCCGCCGCCATGTTTGCCATTTTCAGTAGTCACGTGATGGTCGTGACGTCATCCATGCGTTCACTTTGTCAACACACGGAAACATGGTGGAGTATTTCAGTTCAGACTCGCCAGCAGAGGAACAAGTTTTGACCAATGTGAAGAGATTGGATGGGGGAATTCATCCATACATATCAGTATGACAATACGACACCCACTGTCCTTAGACCCTCACATCGTACAAGGAAAAACTTCCGAAGAAAACCCACAGTTTAAAGGGAACATGGGAGAAACCTCAGGGAGAGCAACAGAGGAGGGATCCCTCTCCCAGGACGGACAGACGTGCAATAGATGCCGTGTGTAAATTGAAAAGATAATACATTTGCAACATAGGTAGTCCAAATGTTTGGAAATGCATGTGTGTATAATGGGAAGATGATATAAGATACTATATGTATGCATGTAGTACCACCCTTGCTAGCGATTCCCTCTCTAGTTTAGCATACTCAGCTTCGTTGTCCCTGGCCATAGAATCACGATTTTATGGGGCCGGAAAAACTGGGGGGAAATACACACTAGCCGGTCCTACGCTATATGGAAAGGCCACCAAAATCTGGCCTGGCCTGGACGTTAAAACGGGGCTAGCCGCTGCAATGGAAATGCGCTATAACATACCTTATTCTTACTCCGAGCACTACTTCTGCTCCTCCGTCGCTTCACACTTGCAGAGGGCGATTTCTCTACTGGCCGAATTGGTGTCCTGGTCGGTGATGACACCAGAAAGACCGATGGTACTGCATCTCCATTGAGTAATGGTTGTTCTTTAAATCCCATGTTATGTTTGATCATACTCTCAGAGTAGTCGTCCGGAAATGTGAAATGTTCGCTGCATACATGAGCCTGTAAATCTCTCGGTTCGGGCCGGCCACATTTCGCTAGCCACTGCCTCCGAATGTACTTCTTATGCTTACCTTTTGGCAACAGATGGAACCGAGCATTCCGTGGATTGTTCCTATCCGAATTATGGCAATATTTCGCGATACAGTGAGGCATATTTGAATAGAGAAACTACAGTAAATAACATGGAGATCAACGTGTCTTCGAAAACCAAACGCATGGATTACGTCACGTCCGGGAAATGGCGGCGCCCACAGTGTTGATGTTATTTCGGTATATAATCAGTTTAAAATCACTGAAAATGTCATCGGATTAAAAAAAAAAAAAGAGAGACTGGCAGAGACTGGTCTGTTTTATCGGATGAAAATTTTAAAAAAATGAGTGTCATGAGCATACCATTCCTTTAAAATAGGCATTTTCCACCGAGAATAACACGAAGGTCGGCCATCATTGTTGATCACGTGGTCTATGTAGGTCTATGGGACGCCCTGCCCGTAGAAGCCTGACGGTCAAGGGGTCCGCTGTCCGCAATGAAGGTCTATGGGACGCCCTACCCGTAGAAGCCTGACGGGCAAGGGGTACCCTGTACGTAATATAGCGACGGGGAGGGGCCCTGACCGTCCGTCAATATGTGACGGGATGGGAGTGAGAACGTGTTGCGCGCGCGCGCACACACACACACACACACACACACACACACACACTCTATATATCAGCCTACAAGTGCTTCTTCCCTTATCTATCCACTACAGCAGGGGTGGGGAACCTCCGGCCCCCGGGCCGTATACGGCCCGCGAGACCTTTTGGTACGGCCCTCGAGGTCATTTATAAACACACGCAAAAAAGAACAAAATTAAAGAAATCTAGACCGCAAACAAATTAAACAAGCGAGTACCTGTTTTTCCTGGCCAAGGTCAGGGTCCTTGAACACAATACGAGCATAACGTGTCATCACGTGGTATATGTCTCGTCTGACAGGGATGCAGTTCTGACTGAGAGCACCAGAACACGGCTCCGGGCCGGGACTTCACAAATCGCAGTATCCATAAGGAGCCATACACATGCCGCAGTTTTTGCGTGGCTGTGTCTTTAGTTGAGAGCCCAGTGGCGATCTGTTCATCTGTCATACTGATCATAGGCCTACAGTCAATCACTTTGTTGTTATTAGCATCTGGTTAGCTAGCTATGCTAACGAATATAAGAAGCTTTTCCTACAACCAGTGAGGTAAAGGCACATCTTTATATGATCAGTATAGTTCTAAAAAAATAAGAGACTAAAGGAAAAACAGGTATAAAATCCTATATGACAGTAAAAAAAAGTTGTTATAAATGAACAAGAATACAGTTTGAAAGGGGAGTGATTTGTAAAATATCCATAAAGAAAAAGAAATCTGCTTCCAGTTCTGTTTCATCTGGGTGTTGAGAGATGTATCCATAGATCTCTTAATTTTGCTCTCAAAGTGCACCAGATTGGTGCTTTTAACTTCAACATTTAAAAAAAAATCTCCCCCCCCCCCACTCACTTAAATCATGTCTACATTGATAGGAAAGTCATGGTAAGATATCTGGATTAAGAGGTTGCTTTTTCTTTGCACAGCATGAAAGAAAGGCCAAATGAATGGGCTGTGATTTTAGTATTTTTAAGCAGAGGTCAATCATTTGTACGGCCCTCGGAGGATGTTGAAAAAATGTAAATGGCCCTTGAGAGGAAAAAGGTTCCCCACCCCTGCACTACAGTATGGGCCAATGCAGAAACGCTGGCTCCTTGTACCGCGTTGTTTGTCAGATCATCCGTCAGCTTGTAACGGCTCTGTGGAGGGTAGAGTGCAGCAGCAAATCAGTTAAATTAGACCTCTGTAATAGCTGCACCCACAAGAGCACTTCCATTTACATTTTATACATTTAGCTGACTGCTACAATAGCAGCGATACGAGCGAGAGATAGACAAGAAGCAAAGATCAGAGCTGTAGTGGTCCTGCAGTATTACTGAATGCAAGGACAAAGAGGAAAGGAAATAGATTAAAGGAAGGATGTATAGGTTACTCTTTGTAGATACAGTAAGCATGCAAATCATGTATCTCACATTATGATGGTCTCAAATCTACTTCCACCCCTACGTACAGCTGTACTGTACGAGAAATGGGGTTCTTACGGCCCGTACACACTGCGTCGTGCGTTGAAGCTTCAACGCTTCAGCCCATTCACTTTGAAAGGGGTGACGTCACGCTTTGCCGAACTGCTTTGTCGGAGCGTTGCTTCGCGTTGCTTCGCGTTGCTCGCTTCAAAAGTTGAAAGCTTCGGCGGAAGCGTCAGCCAATCAAATCATATGCCAGTACAAGCTCTAGCCCAGGGGTGGCCAACCAGTCAGAGGTTAAGAGCCACATTTTTTCTCTGTTACTGCAAAGAGCCACATCAAACACACAGTCACTGATACCGGTTCTTTCAGTTTTTTGTTTTCTGGAGACAAGATTTCAACGTCACTGATGCATTGTTGTGGCATTGGGATATATATTTTTTAAATCCTCTGGAGCAGAGAGAGGAGCTGTGGATTATTGTTATTGATTAATGCATCAGTGTTTCTTAGGGTCAAAAACACTAAACTCACAACTTAAAATGAAAGCGTTTAGTTTATTTAATAAAAGAGCACATGTTCAATGTGAAAAGTGACAGTAGTTATAGATTATTTGCAATTTGGCTATATATATATTAAAAAATAATAATAATTATATATACTTTCTTGTTAAATCAAGTTACGTTTTTCTTGCATCACAGCAGCTCCAACTACTTTTGTTGGACCATATATTGTTCCAGGAATTATTGTCTTTTTAAAACCATTTTATAAATATGACCACCCTTTCAGAATAAATACAAATGGACTGTGAACAAAAATGCACTTACAGGTCCCATGTCATGCTTTTCTGGTTAATACCCGTCCCCTTGTGTTATGAAGGTTGTTCTGCATGTAAACGGTCTGCAGAGTCACAAACCCTCAAAGTGCACCCTGTAGGGAGTAAAACTCTAACACAGAAAATACCTGTCTATGCTGCCCCAGAACGCCTCGTTGGAGATTTCTCTTTTTCTTTCTGGGCACACTGGGCCCATACCCAAATGGACCAATCCGTGGAGCCGTTACGTTACCACACAATCTTTTCTCAGCTGCAGCTCCGCTGATTTCTCCTCCCTGAGACGGCGGGACGCGGCGAGGCTGTGAGTCGGTGTGTGTGCTCACACACCGACTCACAGCCAGGCTGCGGGTGTGTGTGTTCGGGCTGGGTTTCGCTGTGTCTCGCTGTCTCGCAGACGGCCACTGGGCTCATAGGGACGAGGGGGGGCAGGAGCTCCAACAAGCCGTTTAGGACAGAGAGTGAATACACACACTATACAGAGATGCTGTGAGAAACCAATGTGAGTTTGGAATATTGAACAATGTAAATCTATTCTAGTAGACCTCAACAATGGAATTATGACCAGTAGAAATGGCCATGACATGGGACCTTTAATTAATGTTAAATATGTTGCACAGAAGTATAGAGATGAATTCAACCCTAAACAGAGATGTTTACTCCTTCCTGCATTGTATTACTTTCACTATTCTTTATCATGTGTTTTCACTCTTAAGTCTTAAGTGTGTGTGTGTTGCCCTGTTGGCGGGACCTGGGACAAACCTAACAAGGTTAAACGCGTTAATTAAACAATGTTAAATTAAAAAGTTAATTTTGTTACTGGACATTTACATTTCAAAACGAAGACAGCTTAACCAGTTGCACTTTATTTAAATAAGAAGAAAACTAAAATAATGTGTAGTCCAAGATTGTCAATGCCAACTGTTGGAATATTTCCCAAGGCCCATAACTTTGACCCAGTGTATCAGTTCAAACTGTCCTGACTGAGCACACGCACCTGTAGCCTTGGCTGCTGTGCTCTCAGTGTTCTGTCTCCCTGTTCCTGCCTGTTGGCGTCAGCTGACAGAGGTGTCATGATTCTATCTTGTTATGCAGCATGTTGATGATTCTCTCTGAACTAGCTAAATACATGGGTCTGGGGTAGAGTTCTTCAGAATTGACGTGGCAACTCTACTGTGCAGTCAGATCGTGGCTGCTGTGACTTGTGATTTGAATTCTCCGGCCGAAGCTCCAAATAAACCATCCGTGTTTGACATCAAAGCTCCTGCTCTTCCCGTGTCTCTTTCCTGAGTCGGTGACTCCCACTGCATTGCTACACAGAAGTTTCCCTTACACCAACAACCATGCCATAGCTATTTACTGCTGACCTTTTTTTAACAAGAAATGCAAGGTAACATTTGAACTATTACATTACATTTAGCTGACGCTTTTATCCAAAGCGACTTACAATAAGTGCATTCGACCAGGAAGACACAACCTTGAAGAAAACAGAATCATATAAGAACATCAGGCTTCATAGAGCCAAACATTTCAAGTGCTACTCAACTGGCTTTAGATAAACCAGTCCTTTATTAGTATATAAGTGCTTTGTTAGTAATTATATCGCTCGAAGTGGAGTCGAAAGAGACTATGGGTTAGATTGCCCCTTTCCATTGCCACTGGTTTTAAACAAAGACAACATACCGGCCAGCTGATGGGCTCTCCTCACTCATTTGACTTAAACGTATATTTGGACCTGTTTGGCCAGTCAATTGCCAACAGGACCGTGTATTAGCCTCTTCACTCCACCTGTCCTTTTCTGTGGGTATGGTGTATTTGGCGCAAAGGAAACGTTCATTGCAAGTCTTATTATGTTAAATAAAACCCTACGGTAAAATCAGGCATCATGTTGGAGCACAGTGGGATTTTGGTTTCTAAGATTGCAGGACAGGTGCAGGTGTCACTTGCTAGTTCAGGGCTATTTGAAGACAAGATACATGTACTGTATGAAAGAAAGCCACATGACAGATGTCTGTTGTCTCACTGGACAGAAACACTTGGTGTGGAAAGACGAAGATTGAGGTAGTGAATCATGTCTTTTTGCTGTCAACAGTTGGTTCATACTGCCTTAGAAAGCGTTTAAAGGATGTGTGCTGGCATCTTGCTTAGATGGCAATGAAAAGTCTTAAAGAGGAACATTTTTTGTTATGTCTTTCAACTTCGGCTTAAGGGTAATTTCCATAAAGAATAAAAGTGAATGCAGAGATGTCAGCTCTTAAACTCAGTCCAATTCATTTTGCAGCTATTCTGTGCCTGCGCTCCTCCACTAATCCCGTGCAGCTCTTAGTTTAAATTCACTTGGTTTCAGGCACTGCGAGAGGGGTATTTCTCAAACACAAAGGTGGCACAGCTCCATGATGAATGGCAAATGGATGGAATTGAAAAGGAAAGGAAATGAGGTAGGTTATAAGCCAGTCTTTTTGGGTAAAGAAAGATTCTTAAATAGCTTTAAAAACTCTGGCATTGCATGCATTTTACATTTTGCAAGATGTCCTGTTCACATCATTTATTTTCGTCTGCACATAATTACAAATTACATTTTATATTTGTACTTAAAGCCTTCTTCAAGATACTGTACATTTTAAAGTTTGTAAAAGTGCTCTTCTCTTATTATGGAAGTGCATACTCTTTCCATCTCGATGAGAAGTTCTGGACCTGATCACACCCCAACACTCATAGTGTGCAATGAGATATATTAAAACACACCTTGTGTACAAGTTAAGACAAGTGTGTAAATGGCTTGAATCCACCTAAAAGGTCAATTTGTTCACATAATTGACACTAAAAAGGCAGCTTCACATAACCAGGTGTACCTAATTTAAATTAAAAAACAACTATCACAAGAACTTGCAGTGCAATACTGTTTATGCACTTACAGCTCTGGTTCTGATGAGTGTTACACCATTGTTTTAAGCACTGCAAGGCGGTGTACAGCTTAATGCTATGACCTGAGGGACTCGTGAAAATCTCTAATAGCCTACATTTAAAGTTCCCCGTTATCATGCATGAGACATTTGGATTTCAAGACGGACAATATCACAAGTACCTGATGTGGTTGGAAATATTTTCTAAAGGCTTACTACAGGACTTGTAGGACCCCTTCACGCTATATAGAGTATCAGTGAAATCCTGCCGTGAGTCTATTTGCAGAACTTCACTCAAAATGCTCTACTTGTACATGAACTGAATTCCTGTATTGACATGTATTTATCTCAGCAGAGGGAATAAGCATGCTCAAAGTGCTCCAGCGATGCAGTTCTTTACATTAAGACCTATAGTTTCCCCTTTGATGTGAAACAAAACCATGGCAGAGAAGAGTAGGTGCATACTGTACTTTCTTCTCCAGCACAGCACTGATACAC
Source organism: Pseudochaenichthys georgianus (assembly GCF_902827115.2). Taxonomy (NCBI): domain Eukaryota; kingdom Metazoa; phylum Chordata; class Actinopteri; order Perciformes; family Channichthyidae; genus Pseudochaenichthys; species Pseudochaenichthys georgianus. The sequence continues at coordinate 9,932,648 of NC_047505.1, read as the reverse complement.
GCTCTTGCTGATGTTAACATACTGTTCTGTATTACACCAGGCTGAAGGACAGATTATGGCACAAAGGGTATGTGAACAATGCACTGAAGGTAACTGAGAGGTGCAATTTCAGAGCATGAGTGCTGTTGAGAGGTTTTGGCTGTACAATATGTCTTTTCGAGATTCTCCACTTAAAATGTTTGGAGTATGACCATCTGTACTGTACTCTTCAAATTGCAACCCAAAATCAGTGCAAAAAAAAGTTTGAAGTGTATCAAAACTTGCTTTTTTTCAATGTCAATACAGCACCTCATTATGTATTGCAAATACAATACTTTTGTGACTGGTATCACAATGTTATGGATGGGTAATTGGATGGATGGATGGAATGTTGAATGGATGGATTGGTAAATGGTTGGATGTATGGAATGATGAACGGGTGGAAGGATGGATTAATGGATGGAGGAATGGTTTGATGCATGAATGGATAGGTGGATGCATCAATGGATGGATTGATTGATAAATGGATGGATACACTTTATTGTCGCAAAGGGGACATTTGTACGTTACTTTATATTTAAAAAAAAAACAAAACCTAAACATCTTAAACCACAAGAGACATTTGACATGGCAGATTGAAGTAGCTCGAAAAATGATATCTTCGAGTGGTTGGTTTTGCCCCACCAAAGTCTTCTTCCTCATTGCAGAGGCTGTTTTACTTTGACCCAGTACTAACGCTATTGCAATCCAGACCTAAACAAGTTTTGTTTGCACCTCAACTTTATCAGATTGTAAATAACTGATGTCAACCGAGAACTGTGTCAAAAGCTGTCAAAGCTTTTCTGTCTACATCAATTTCAAATGTATTGCCAAGTTGTTTCTGCTGAAGTGTGAATGGGTTTTGTCGAATACATGTCTTGTTGAGCAAAAGGACAAAGGAGTTGACAAAGGACAAAGGAGTTGCATTGCTAAGCAACAGCTTGAGTGTCTTCTTCCTGCCATCTGATTTTGTTCATACAGTGAAACAGGAAATTGACTGGTCAAAATGTAGAATGTTTCCTTTTACTGTCAAATGGTATTTTGGGAGCAAAGTCTTGAGGCTCACGTCAGGCCTGTGAACATGTGAAGACACGGGCCCCGATAATGCCAGAGGCCCCTGTGTAGGAACACTGCCAGCTCCAAACAAACAAATGAGTTTCTACATCACAATGAATTTACTGAAGAAGATTTAGGCAACACTTGTCATCTTAAATTGCAAAGTCAGGGTAATCTAATTGCAGGCACATACAATGCCTGAAGGTGTCATAGAAGATGCAGCCCCACTTTAGCACAAACAATTCATTTTGTGTGTATTTCCGAGGGCCCGCGGTGTGTGTGTGTGTGTGTGTGTGTGTGTGTGTGTATGTGTGTCTGTCTGTCTGTCTGTCTGTCTGTCTGTCTGTCTGTCTGTCTGTCTGTCTGTCTGTCTGTCTGTCTGTCTGTCTGTCTGTCTGTGTGTGTGTGTGTGTGTGTGTGTGTGTGTGTGTGTGTGTGTGTGGTGTGTGTGTGTGTGTGTGTGTGTGTGTGTGTGTGTGTGTGTGTGTGTGTGTGTGTGTGTGTGTGTGTGTGTGTACGGCAGCATGATAACAAGAGCCCATGCCGTGAGCAGTAATCTACTAACACAGTGGATTGAGTCGACTCTGCAGGATTAGCAGTGGTGTGTAACACAACACACTCTTAATTACTGCTATACAGTCATGTTCAACACAGAGGAAGAGACAGAGGGCGAGGGAGGGGGGGACGCTTTTTAATTGATGTAATACATTCCTTCAGGCAGAGGGAATGTGTTTTATTATCTGTCTGTGGATATGAACTCAATGCAGGAGCAGAGTGACGACCATACAACTGCCTGTATTTGCACACAGAACCCCAAGCTGCAACCTCACACACACACACACACACACACACACACACACACACACACACACACACACACACACACACACACATGGATAATCTCTTAGTCTAGTTATTACGCATTATCTCTGGTTTTGTGTCTCTTTGTGGTCGTGTTCTCTCTTTGTATTTTTTTTGTACTTCTTGAGATTCTTTTGTATCTTTTTGTGTTACTCTTTAGCGGCGTTGGCCATTTTTATAATATTGTTAATTGTACGTCTCATTGTAATACACTTGTGTCTCCTTGTTGTCTCTTTGTGTCTCTATGTGGTCACTTGTTGCATTTGTTTTCTGTCATATTTGTGTGTCTCCTTGTAGTGTCATTGGTGTCTCATTTTTGTTTGTTTTAGTCTTCTCGTTGTCTTTCTTTATTTACAGTTGTTGCCCTCTTTATAGTTTTTGTGTCTCTTTACAGATGTTTTCTTCAGCTTGTGGTAATTTTTTGTTGCTTTGTGTCTGTTGTGTTTTTGTTCTCTTGTGGTTGTGTTGTGTCTTTTTGTGGTAACTTTTTTCCATGCAGTAGTTTTGTGACTCCCGTCGTATTTTATGTTTCTTTGTGATTGTTTTGGCCCTTTTTATTGTATCTCTGTAGTTTTTTATCTCCTTGTGGTTATTGTATTGCTTTTCATGGTCACATTGTAGTAATTTGTGTCACTTTTTTGTGTGATTTTGTTGCCTTTTCTTGTCATTGTGTATCTATTTTTGGTAATTTGTATCTCCTTATGGTCATTTATATCCTTTCGTGGTCATTTATATTTCTTTATGGTCACTTTGGGTCTTTGTAGTTGCTCTTTGTCTCCTTGTGGTCGGTTTGTGTTTTTCTTGTTGTGGTTTTGGCCCTTTTTATAGTTATCTTGTACCTCTTTGTAGTTCATTTGTGTCACTTTTTATCTAGTTTTGCGGTCATTTTGAGTCCTCCTTGGTTGGTCGTGACTCCTTCAGCAGGGTTCGAGATATGTGGGAGCCAATGGGAGCTGATCTCTCATAAGGAGGGGTCTGAGCTCCCACGGACGAGAGAGAGAGGGAGCGCGCACACCGGTTACTTTTATTGTTGTTGTTAGCATCTGGTGCTAGCTAGCTACGCTAATGGATTTAGGGAGATGTTTCAACAACAAGGTGGAGGGAGAGCTCTCTACTGTCAGACTGAGAGCCTCTGATAACTACAGCTCAGGCGAGGTTAAGGACTCTCTGGGTGTTTCTATAGGCTAGTTAAAGTGCAATATTGATTTGTGTATGAATACAATAGGGGAAAGTGCAATATTTGATTTATGTATAAATACAATAGGGGAAAGTGCAATATTTGATTTATGTATAAATACAATAGGGAAAAGTGCAATATTTGATTATGTACAGTATGAATGCAATAGGGAAAGTGCAATTTGATTATGTATGTGCAATAGGGAAAGTTCGGTACCTGTATGTTTCTTGTTGTTTCTTTGCCATGTGATATATGTGATCTCTGTTCTGTATCTATGACTGATTGACCTGAATGTTTTTTATGTGTATTATCTCGATGCCCAAGACAAATTTCTCCTAAGGGAGACAATAAAACTCTATCTAATCTAATCTATCTAACTTAGTCAGTTATCTCAGTGGGTCTCAAACGGTTTGGTCACCATTTATGTAAACACATATTTCCATTTGAGGGGGGAGTGATTAGTAAAATATGCATGAATAAAAAGAAAGAACATTTTAACTAGGTTAAAAAAGGTAAGATAGACTTTAAAGTATTTGCTGGTGCCTCAAAGAGGAGAAGGGGGAGAGGAGGGAGACAGGTGAGGCTGGTTCAGGAGTCCAGACACACTCGCAACTTTAAATGAACTGAAAAGAAAAATAAACAAGTTTCAATGTTTTTTCATATTGGATATGGCCATGATTTTATGATTATTTTAATGTATACAGTTCTGTTTCATATGGGTGTTTCCATAGATCTAGTCTCTTTATTTTCCCCTCAAAGTGCACCAGATTGATGCATTTAACTCCAAAATAAATACATATCTTATCGGGGGAGCATGCCCCCGGACCCCCATAGAGCAGTGCTTCTCACTGGTGATCCGTGAGCGCCCGCTAGTGGTCCATGAGTATATTTGTAACTTTCACATCTTAAATAAATAAGTTAATTTAAGTTTTCCGCACTCTCGCGGGAATATCTCCGCAATAGAGCGAGCTTAAGCACAACACCTTCGTCACACATGTTGCCACTTGTTTGTACCATTTTCATATTTTTGGAGTTAGGTGGTCCGCAAGTGTTTTTTTATTGGTTAAGTGGTCCTTGGTATGAAAAAGTTTGAGAAACACTGCCCTAGAGCAGGGGTTCCCAACCTTTATTGTGCCAAAGACCGGCAGATACATTAAAAAACATTCGCCGACCAGTTGTCAATTTGAGCAGAGCACACACACACACACACACACACACACACACACACACACACACACACACACACACACACACACACACACACACACACACACACACACACACACACACACACACACACACACACACACACACACACACACACACACACACACACACACACACACACACACACACACACACACACACACACACACACACACACCATGCGCCTTTGTGACCGGACATTTCCTTCATACAACGAGTAATAGGGGGAATAATCGGGCCATTCGATGTGTGTGTGTGTGTGTGTGTGTGTGTGTGTGTGTGTGTGTGTGTGTGTGTAGAGGTGTGTGTAGTTGAAACGTAGCAGCCTGCAGTGGAGAACACAGTGAAGGCGGTGTGTACGCGCTGGTGCTGCACTTCTCAGAGGCTGCCTCCTGATGCTGCAGCCATTTCATGAAGTGAAGGAGGTTTTACAAATACAAAAATAGCTCTACACCCCTGGCCGCAATGTCCTTAAAATGAAGTCCGAGTTCGAAATATAATGTATGCACTGCCATTTCCCCACATAAACATAACAGTCTGCGATGAAACGGTTGTCTCCTGTGTGCTCCACTTCCTATTGGCGCACCGTTAACTTTCTCTGCGCACGAGAGGCTGAGACCTTATGTTAACCAATTTTGATTTATTTTGTATGTTTTGGATGAAATAATATGACTGGTATATGTACGAACATTTAAAAAAATATATATAATAAATTGGTAAAATATTTTTATATATTTATAATTCTGCAAATATTACGATAAACTCACAGCTATTTTGCGGCCCTGTACCGGTCCGCGGACCGGGGTTGGGAACCCCTGCCCTAGGGGATTTGAGGTCCACCCCCACTTAAAATATGTTCACATGGATAGGTTCATAAATACATTTGCAATTATTATTTTTAAATAGTGACCCATGTCCATATGTTTACTTTTAGGTAGTAGATGTAAACTATAGGGCTATCACTATGGGCAGCAACGCTGTAAATACTGACAAATAAATCCAGCGAAATGGCACAAACAAAAACTGGTAGTTGCCTGGCTGAGTGTATAATGTTTGAGTGTGTGCGTTAGTTTTAAAGACCCCCATAGAGCTCAGTTTATAACTCGAACCCTGTCCTGCAGTGACATTTTGAATCAAGGGAGGGCCCCTGACACATTGGGCCCTTGGACCAGTTCCTCAATCCAGCCCTTTAGTAATCCATCCACACTTACTGACACACACAAACATATGTTAACAAACTATCTGGCAGCCGATTGTCCTCAGCAGCCTCAAAGTGATGAGACTGTTTTGTCATTGTCATCACCATTTTCCTATCAGAGCAGCAGCTTGTGTGTGTGGATGGTGGATGGTGTGTGTGTGTGTGTGTGTGTGTGTGTGTGTGTGTGTGTGTGTGTGTGTGTGTGTGTGTGTGTGTGTGTGTGTGTGTGTGTGTGTGTGTGTGTGTGTGTGTGTGTGTGTGTGTGTGTGTGTGTGTGTGTGTGTGTGTGTGTGTGTGTGTGTGTGTGTGTGTGTGTGTGTGTGTCAGAGAGAGAGGCTGCCAGTTTTGGTAGATCGATATCACTGACTGAGAGATCACAGCAACGCTTAGTGCCCATCAATGACTTCCTGTGTGTGTGTGTGTGTGTGTGTGTGTGTGTGTGTGTGTGTGTGTGTGTGTGTGTGTGTGTGTGCGTGTGGAAACAGATGAGTTTCTCAATCCTATTTTCTGCCCCCCCCCCCTTCTTTCAATGTCTCCTCTGTCTCTCGTCCTTGTTCTCTGTCGCTGGTTAGTGTCTGATCCAGCTCATAATGATGCACTTACAAGATCAGAGGTTTTTCAACCTTATTCAATTATTCATCTTGTCTTTTTCCTTTGCGCCCTGTTCTTTGCTCGCTTCATCTCTTTGTCCTTATCATTTCTCAATCTTTATTTTTTCACAATTATTTTTTCAGCTGGCTTTTCATTTTTGATCTAACAGTTGAATAAATGTACCATAATGTACAAGTTTGCAGTTAATTTGATACAAATCAGATAAGAGTCTTTTTCTTGAACATTTATTATAAAGGAGGCACTTCCTTGACTGAACTAACCTTACATACTTTGTGTGTTATGTAGCTTGTTCTGCATGTGAACAGTCTGCAAAGTCACAAACCCTCAAAGTACACCCTGTAGCGAGTAAAACTCTAACACCTAATACCTGAAAATAACGTCCCGCCAACACGGCACCCAGCCCCACGCAGCATTCTCATCTGTTAGTCATTGCTGGTGTCCTTTTCTGGTTGCTAACAAACGCCATTGTAACACATAATCACTGATGTTCCGCCGTAACGGTGGTGGACTCATCAGAACAGAGTGGGCGAGCTGACCAATCAGAGCACAGTGGGCTCATAGGGAGGGGGGGGGGGCAGGAGCTCCAACAAGGTGTGTAGGACAGAGTGAATACACATACTACACAGAGATGCTGTATGAGAAACCAATGTGAGTTTGGAACATTGAACAATGTAAATCTATTCTAGTAGACCTCAACAATGGAATTATGATCAGTAGAAATGGCCATGGCATGGGACCTTTAGTTCCAGTTGTTATTAGAAGGAAGACTTGATGAGTGAACATGTGAAACCTGTTGGCAGGGTTTGCTGTGAGGTGTTGTCATTCATTGGGTTGGAAAGGTCACATGTCAAGGGAAAACAGGAAGTAACAAGTACAAAAAGTCCCCAGGAGGAGCGCCAGGCATCTAAGCACATTTTTGTTGAGGCCAAACGGTGGTACTCCAACTTCCCTGTCAGTCAGTGACGTCACTGGGCCAACAAAAACGTTTTCTTGTTGAATTACATTTAGAAAATGTGTTTGTAAATCAGGGTTTAATTTCCAAATGAACATCACAGAACGAGTCAGAGAGAACTCCAACATCATTACTGCTTCCTAACAATTATATTTCCTGATATGTATCACAAAAATGGTTCATATTAAAACAAAACAAACCTTGTTTGTGTTACAGCTAGCCTTATTTACTCAAGTTCCACACTTTAGCTGGATACATGTCATTGTTATTAACAAATACATTTTGAAAATATCAAATATAAAGTAAGTGGGGAAATCCAATTTAAATCAAGACATTGGGATTCAGGTAGAGCCCTAATACAGTTACTGTGGTGGATCCCAACCCCAAGGCTCAATTATACAGATATTGTCAGGTGTAACTTATTTTTCTTCGGTCTAATCTGTGATATTGAGAGACAGATATCAAGAGCTTTCAGCATCCAGATCCAGTTAGAAATCCACCTACTAACTGTAGCTGTTGTTTTTTTATTACATGTTGGGTTATTTGATGCTGATGGGGGGAAAAGTGCTTTATTTTTCTCTCTTCGAATACATTTCTCCCTACTCGATTGTTAAACATTGGACTGAACTCTCGTAAAAACTATGCTTGATGTGCTTGATATACATGTAAGACGTAAACACAATTTAAACCCGAAGTCGAGCTGGAAATGAAAGCAGCTGGTGTTAATAGTTTTAAAGGCTTGAATTGTTCTTTAAGGAGCTGTCAACTTTGAAATAATTGTATTAGGAGAGTTGGAGACTCTTATGTCGGCAATAACACTTCTTTGGAAGCATATAAATCCTGACAGAATTAAAAAACGTTTTCAATGTAGATACATTCAATTTATAGTAGCAAGTGTGTTCACAATATAACCTGTGGCTTTGTTTCAGAAACCACATCAGTCGGGCTCTTTTTATCACTGTTTCACATTCTGCTCCGTCATGTCTCTTCCTCATTTACTTATTGCCTTCTTCCTTGTTCCAATTGGCGTCTTCAGAGTATATCCTCTCATCATCGATCTTCTGTCGGTGTTTGAAAAACCTGGAGTGCCTCATTCCCTCCATCTTTTTTTCTTCTTGCTCTCTTGCCTTCACTCCAAACTAGCCTCAATTGAATCCATCTGAGGTTCAATTTCAATGACTGAACAATGCCGAAAAACTCAAGTAAAGTGCAATCGTGTTACTAGTATGCACTGTTCACATGTCACCCCCTCCATTTGTCGCTTCCCCCCCCCCGCCCTTATTAGGTTGTTTCCCATCCACTGTGCAGGACGTATATAGCGCTCTGTGGCTAATTGGCGAGTTAAATCAGAAAGACAAATGGAGAGAGGAGACACTGGCCTTTCAGAGGTATTCCTCCGTCTGTTCTCCGTCTGTTTCCTTCTTATTTTCTGTATTCTCTATTCCCTGCACTGGAGAAATTGCTGCTCCAAAAATAAGTAAATAAATAATGGGTGAACATAAAGTAAGAATAGTACAAAATATCTGCCAGATGAACAAGGGAGAATTTGCTTGGAAAGATTTCTTGAAATAAGAGGGGATATTTAGATAAATGAGGCCTTGTGATCGCTGGGAAAACTTATTTTGACTTATATTTGACCAGAATCAGGAAATGTTGTTTTACAAAATAAGCCAGAAATGCTTAAAAGTGTTCTGTTTTCTGCGGTTATATAGTTGTTGATTTTCCTATAAAAATGTGTTTTCTAAAATAAGATATATTTCTTGAAACAAGATAATGTTAGAACAGGGTACAAAAATACTGGACTCAAATGCGACGGCTCAGATTTTAATGAAAAAATAAAACAAAGTTTTAACAAAAAAATCACTCAAGCGAGGACAAAACAAAACTTCTCGATTTTAAACAAAACTCTTCTCTCTGGTTTTAACGCTGGGTCTCTGGACATGGAAGCACACTGAAACAAGACGAACTGGCACAAGACAAAGGGAGACAAGGACTATTTATACATGAGGGAATAGGGACCAGGTGGGAACAATCAGGGGCGGGGCAGACACTGACGAGGACGGAAAATCACCCAAAGTGAGGAATTAAAAGGACCTGAAAGGAAAGACAAGAGGTAAGTACAAAATAAAACAGGAAATGGGAAAACGAGACCTGACATGAAATAGACAGACAAGACATGAAGTAACAAGAAAACGTGACTCTACATAGAAACCTTACTAGACTTGGAATTACATACCTGACTAAACATGAAGTGACAGACATAAAACAAACACGACTAACACAATTGACGAGACACCACAGATAATCTATCTTTTACAAATACCACAGAAGCTTAAAACCTTGTGACATTAAAACAAGTGAGATACAACTAAAGATTAGATGTTTCCAAGGGCATTTAACTTAACAAGATACTTCAGATGCATTGTCTAAAAACAAAACCCTATATCTCACAGCATTGATACTTCAAGTTATTATGTATCAAGTACAGTGTTGTGCTAGTTACTGAAAACCAGTAACTAGTTACCATTACTAGTTACTTCATTTCAAAAGTAACTCAGTTACTTTACTGATTACTTACACCAAAAAGTAACGTTTTAGTTACTTAAAAAAGGGCTCCCATTATATTAATGCCCTTATAGCCTTCATTTCAGTTCTGTTATTGCATTGGAGAATAATACAATCTGTTGATCAACTTGACATGCACTATATGCAATCTGGATAGCATCGATATTAGCTGGCTTTACATTTTTGTATATTCTTTCTCCAGGTAGTTGGAAAAAGTTTTCCGTCCCATACTGTATGCCGTGTGCCGCCCGGACATGCTATCATGCTAACTAGCTCCCTGAAAGCGGGTGACTCCACTGTAGCAATAGCCTGCATGTGTTCTACAACATACCGTGCAATGGCTTTATCGACTTTCCCCTGGCTAGCAGTCCCTTGGTTAAAATCCAGCCGCTGTTGCTTAGGTGCAGGTGGAGGTGGAGGTGGAGGGGCGTCGGCTGAGTCTCTGTGGTCTTAGCTACTAGCTTCGTCCCAGCATGTTGTTTTTGCAGATGTTTTAAGAGATGTGAATGACTGGTTTGGGCAGTAGATAGGCTCTTTGACCCGCCAGGACACAACTTACATTTAACTAAAACGTTATTTTCTTTGTGCTCGACAAAAGTGAAATAGTGAGAATATCTCTAGGTGGAGAAACTAGACTTGAGCTCCGCCGCCGCCATGATAGTCTTGTTAGTAAACAACACAAACACGCCCACAGCCCGTCTCCGCATGTGACACAGGAAGTATCTAAGTACATTTACTCAAGTACTGTACTTAAGTACAGTTCTCCTCTCTGTTCACCTGGCTGTTGACTATATAAAAAAACTAACGCAGTAACGGAGTAACGCACCATGTAGTAACGGTAACTGAGTTACTGAATTTAAAAAGTAATGCGTTAGAGTACTAGTTACTGCCAACAATAACGGCGTTACAGTAACGCGTTACAAAGTAACGCGTTAGTCCCAACACTGATCAAGTACATGTCAAGGATTCTGACTAGAAAGTAGACACATATACTTGGCAAGATTTCAAGTTTGTGTGTCTTCCTGTTTTTATTTAATACCTACTTGTCTCCTCTCTTCATCCCTTCTTCCCCCTCTGCGGGATGAGTCATTCCAATTTATTTGACGACTTATTCTCCAGCTTGTCAGAAGGAAATTACGACATACATACATGCTCACACACAAACACCCTCCTTGCTTATACTGTATGTATATATTTCACTGCCACCCACAGATAATACTCCCCCCCCCCACCCATTCAAAGAGGGAGGAGAGCAATGGTCCGGAGCAGAACAATGGCTGCCTCCGTGGTGCCGCGGAGTCATTTATCTGTTTGAGGCCCGAGCGTGTCCCACTTGCTTTCCGTCTGACCCGCCGAGCCCTCACCTCTCTGTGTCAAGCCCACTCGCTAATGGCTGCCTCGTGTCATCCATCACGCAACGGTGCTGGGAGATGTGGGTGATCGGTTGGAGGCAACAACGTAGTTATGCATGCGTAGACATCGTCAGCCACTCTGCCATTAGCACGTTAGCATGAAATTCTTGCCACAGATGGTGAAGTCTGTACATTTATAACTACCCCCACTCACGTATTTATTACTCTCTCTTACAGGACCAAACAAACACTTATGTAGGCCTCTGTTTGTGAAAGAAAATGCAATTGCATCTGCCTTTTTTTCTTCTTAAAGTATTTCTGATATTTCCATGTGTTTATGTTGCCGTATTTGTGAGCAGCTGCTACAGCACAATAATAATAATTCAGCCCGCGGCTAGTTCATGAGAGCTTTTACATTCGCTGCACTCTGAGTCTGATAAGTCTTTACAGAGAAAATAATCCTCCGCCGCACCGAAAGGGATGTAGTTTAATATAAACAGACGTCAAGGGATGAATAACACCAAGCTTTTGAGGAGAACTATTGTGGGCCTAAAATGTAATGGAAGTACAGTAAATCGAAGTTAGTCTTGAGACGGAGTAAATTCATACGTTGCTTTTGTTCCCTGATCTTTGACATGTGAATTCACAGCGCTGGCACCTTGCAAAGCGTCATGCCAGTACTGACCTTTGAGGGAACAGAGAGAATCGAAGATGAAACATATTTTAATTATCTCTTACTGCAGAGTTGGAGGTTCCATGTTGGTTGGAGTCCTTTTTTCAGAAGCTTACAAATCCGGACACAATTAAATGTCTAAGACACTTGAACCTCTCATCTCCATATCAATCAGGTCCTGAGCCCTTTGTCCCTCGGTTTGATATTCTGCTCTGCCCTGTCTCGCCCTCATTTATCTTCCTTTTCAAATTTGCATCGCCGGGCTCGATGCATATTTGTCAAATGAAGTCGACTTGGAAGCTGAAGCAGCAGTAGCCGTTTCTTTCCCATTGATCAACAGTTGTTTTTCCTGAATTCAGATAGTTTGTTAGAGCTGTATTAGAGCTAGATTTTAGTATGTGTGGACAAGTCACCATTATTAATCCAGCCTACCAATGAGCCTACAGTTACAGAATTAACTAGGCCTAATCATTTGTTTATTTATTTTATACTGTATGCATACACAAATTCAATCCATTTAGATTACATAGTTCTCACTCATACTGTTACTCAACTGTATTTGATTTGAAAACACAATAAACAGGTATATATCCTCAATACATGTCATTTGACTAATTTAGATCCATGCTTATGTGTTCAATATTAATAAAGCCTATTTTTATTTTATTTAGAACCAGGTTTGTTTTACCACGTTTATGTATTTATAGTTTTTTTGCAATTGCTAGCATATATGTTTTAAAACAGGGCTCATTTTCTGAAAACACAATATAATACATGAAAACATGCAATTCACAAAAACACAAACCCATTCATATATCCAGAGAAATTAAGCACTGCAATCAAATACAGTTAACAAAACATGTTGAAGCACTAAATGATTACCACATTGTTGTCCAACCAACTACATATGTTGCTCAATCAAAAGCACATCCTTCTTGTACGGGTTTTGTTCTCTGTGTAGATAATTCTACAGAGAATGATTTGAGTCTACAAGAGCTAAAGGCAACATGCATGAATAGTACATACAGTTACAGTTGTGTGTACAAAAAATATGCCCTCTATTGAATACAGTAAACGAAAAATAATTATTTGAGAACAAAATATACAGATTTTCTTTTTTCCCCAAAAACAGAGGAAACCAAAATACTTATTCTGCCATTTGCTGCCTAGCTGGGTCTGGCCGCAGAGTCTCATCAAAATCACAGATAATTCTGGCTGGCTAGAAATCGAGTGAAGACACGCCTTAAGTGTTGGGAAAAAGTACCTGTGGTCTTTTTCTAGTGCTAACATCCTGATTGAAGAGTGAATATTTAAGCATTTGGGTGTTTGGTCCGTTGGCACTTGTAGTGGCTGATTGGTTCACGTGTGAGGCATTTTGATTGGCTGTGTTTATAACAAGTGACTTCATATCAGATTCCTGTGTCCTATTTACAGAACCATGTGCAGTGTGTTCCATAAAGTGCCGTGTTGGATTGCAAATCGGGTCGGAAAATGTGTTTAGAGTTATGGTGAGATTAGCTAATGTTTTGCCCTCCCAAGTGTCAGTTTAAATAATTGTGCTTTTTTTACTGCGATTTTAGTGTGTAAACAATGTGTTATCATAGTAAAGCCTATTAGTTCGAAATTCCTAATAACCATGTTAATCTATATCTATAACCTAATCCACTATTTTTTAAATACATTAAATGTATGTTATCTTGATCAAATGTATTTTGATGCCTTTTTCCCATTCACCCATCATAAACACCTATTGGTTGTTGGTGCAATAATGTTGTACATTGACATTGTTGTATCTCACTACTCTACTGGACTCTATGGGTACTACCTCTCAACCATACTATGCAAGCATTCATCAACTGAGATATCTATAACCGTAGCCGGCCCCCCTGGGGCGGGCCTACCTGAATGCACGCGCAAGCCCACCGTATATAAAGCGGCCTAGCCTCTGGAGCTCTTCTCCCTGAAAGCACTGTCATGGAAGACAGCGTTACTTGCTACTTGCCTTAACTTTGGCCAAGAGAGAGACTGTCCTTCCTCTGTTCGACTACGGTGATACCATCTACCGCTCGGCGTGTAAAGGAGCTCTCGATCATTTAGACGTTCTGTATCACTCCGCCATCCGCTTTGCCACCAATGCCCCCTACAGGACACACCACTGTGACCTGTACTCTCTGGCTAACTGGCCCTCTCTTGAGACCAGACGCAACATCCACTGGCTGATGTTTGTTTACAAAACACTCCTAGGCCTCACTCCCTTCTACCTCACACAATTACTGCAACTCCGCACACCCCCAACGCACAACACCCGGTCAGCTACAAGCATCCTGCTAAAGATCCCTAAAGCCCATACATCCTTTGGCCGCTCCGCCTTTCAGTTTGCAGCGGCAGATAGCTGGAATACCGTTCAAAAAACATTAAAAATGAAAACCTTTGTCTCCCCCCGCACCTTCAATGTCACTATTATAGACACCCTGGTGCACACATGTAGCTGCTTTGCCTGATGCTGATTTTAATGACTGATTGAACCACAGCAATATTGTTTTAGAGTTGTTATATGTTCAACTGCTATGCCTGTCATCTTTGCTCTATGTGTTTGTGTTGTCTCCTGGGTTCTGTAGTGCCCGGAGTGTGTCTTTTTATTTCCTCCCAAACCCCATCCCCTCAGGAAGCCTTTGCCTCCTGTCAGGTCATCATTGTAAATAAGAATTTGTTCTTAATTGATTTTCCTGGATAAATAAAGGTTCTACTACTACTACTACTACTACTACTACAGAGTGTCGGAGCTGATCGCTTTGTCGGTGCACCCAAGTTGCTCAGTAATCCGGGGTGATCATAGCGGGGCGACACCCAGACCGAACCCCTCCTTTGTTCCCAATAATTTAAGGAGCTCGTTCAGGTCGAGGGCTATACAGTTAGACGGCTTTAGTCTTCCACCCCATGGAGGGTCAGCAGGTATCTGGCAGGGAGAGCCCTCCTCACTGTTTTCCAGGCACATTATTCACAAGGTAAGCGTGTCTGAGTGTGCCCTACCAGCCAGGTTAACTGCAGCTCCCACGGTCACAACCGGGGGAGAGGAGGTTGCGGTGCAGTGGCTGGTATCCAAAAGTCGGTCAGGGGCAGTGTGGTGACTCGATGTTGTTGGACGACAGGGCGTTTAGGCATCAAGGCTCCACCCACTGTACCCATAAAATCCAGTAGAGGGCGGAGCCTGTGTGAGATATAACGGTGGGTTACGTATTGTAACCCTAGGCATATAAGCACAGGCGTACCCCTCTACTCGGGGCCCTGTCTGTCCTATGCTGCTCGCTGAAGAGAAGTGTAGGATGACAGCCAGGAGGCGAGGCCGCCTTATATACGGTGGGCTTGCGCACGCATTCAGGTAGGCCTGCTACGGTTATAGATATATCAGTTGATGAATGCTCGCATAGTATCGTTGAGAGGTAGTACCCATAGAGTCCAGTAGAGGACTCTGCCTGTGCTTATATGCCTAGGGTTACAATACGTAACCCACCGTTACGGTGACAAAACACTCCTCCTTAAATATCCAATAATCACTAGTGGTGGAAATGAAGTTGCCTCCACATCCTCACCATACACAGA
Source organism: Pseudochaenichthys georgianus (assembly GCF_902827115.2). NCBI lineage: Eukaryota > Metazoa > Chordata > Actinopteri > Perciformes > Channichthyidae > Pseudochaenichthys > Pseudochaenichthys georgianus. The sequence continues at coordinate 9,917,378 of NC_047505.1, read as the reverse complement.
TCAATCTGAGCTCTCCTCACACTGTCTGCTGTATTGATGCCATTAGAAGCTTTTCACTCTGACCTTGCTCTGACCCTGCAGTGTTTAGTAAGTATCTTGTTGGGGGAATCTTGCAAGTCTATAGAGGTTTCACTTGAAGCTCGTTTTCACGGTTCAGGAAAAAAGAAAAAGAAAGTCCTTGATCCAGCTTCCCAGACACAGCAAGTTCAGACACTTAATGGCCTCGACCGAGGGGATACATCCATGTGTGTGTGTGTGTGTGTGTGTGTGTGTGTGTGTGTGTGTGTGTGTGTGTGTGTGTGTGTGTGTGTGTGTGTGTGTGTGTGTGTGTGTGTGTGTGTGTGTGTGTGTGTGTGTGTGTGTGTGTGTGTGTGTGTGTGTGTGTGTGTGTGTGTGTGTGTGTGTGTGTGAGGAGTTCAAAGCCTTTTGTCGCAGAGGGATGAAGAGTGGATGCGGTCAGGGACCATGGAGCCACTTGCCCTGTAGATTGCCTTGTTAAACAGCACTTGTCTACCTGTCAGAATCCCTCCAGACTTTGTATCTGTCTCCTCCAATAATATCAGCCGCTGGTGCAGCACTGAGAACAGTCGCGTCTGAACATCAAAGCGCTGTGTTCCTTTTTTGGGGGTGATTCCACGTAGCTTAAGAGCCCCCAGGTGCAATCGGTAGACTTGCGTTCTTTCTTTTTTTACATATTTGAAGTGCATTCAGTTAGTCCCACAGCCTTTAGCATCCATTGACTGATTGTAGGGAGTCTCCGGCTGCTAACTAACGCAGGCCCTTTCTCACGGATTGCTCCCCTTGTACCACAAGATAACTTGAGTGAAGAGCGATCAGAAGGGACGGACTCACACGTGGATCTCACTGAAGCTGGATTCTCCAAGGCAAGTCATTTTCAGAGGCTATATTTTCTTTTAAATCCACACTTTCTTCCTCCAGCCAGTCACATTTACATATCCCCACTATGTGCCCAACAGCTCTCTGAAGTGTTGGAGTGTGTGTACCTGAATGTGTGATATCCAATTCCTTCTACACAGCCAAAGCTATTGCCCAGTATCTGTGGAAATATGAGCTCGATATAATATGATAAGCAACAGAGATAAAATGATAAAATAGCTCTCACTTTATTACAGACATTGACTTGTTGCTCTCTAGCTGCAATATACTCTAACTAATGTGCGTTTCTTTGAAGTGAGATCTAATTAAATTATCTCTTGCTCCACTGTTTTTGTCTGCATTTTAAATTATTTTTTCCAACACCACCCTGACATCTCATCCATCTTCCGAGTTCTTAATGTGGGGTCATCCTTCTTTTTTTCCTTTTTTTAATCGTACGCGTCTTTTCTGGAGAGTATTGCACTTGGAAAACTGTCTTCTGAGGAGATAACAATGGTTCTCAATGGGAAACACTATAACTTTGTTAGGACATGTCATTGCCTTTTAGTTTTTTGATGATTTAATAAGCTATTTTGCATGCTTCTGTCCTCAGAATTGTTTGTTTATGAGGTGTATTTGTCTGCAGTGCCATGTTCTTTCCAATCAAACAGACAAGAGGTGCAGAAGAAAGATACATTCTGCTTGTTGTTGTGAGAATTGCCTTCGACAGCATGTGACATCTGAGGCCTCATTTATAACGCCGTGCGTAGGATAGAGTGGCAAAGTCCCTCCCCTTCCGGTGGACCTCCATAGGACCTTATTTCGAAAACATTATGTATTGAAGTCAATGGAGAGAGAAAGATTATCTTTCAATCCCGTTTGAATTGTGCCACGAATTACACATATGATGTTTGTCAATTTAAAAGATAATTTTGCAAGTACAATTTTTTTTAATTTGTTGTAAAACTGTGAAGTAACACATTTGTTTGTGTGAAACGCTCATCTCTGGTCTTGCAGAACAACACACGTCACCAAAATGGCCGTCACTACTGTCTTGTCAACAAAACGATTGACTACCCTCACTATCACCACAATGAAACACGTCCAGAAGAAAGTCATGCAAAGCTGCCTGCCTGCCTTCCTTTGATTCTCTCTGAACTGCCTGGTCTTTTTAATGTTTAATGTCAACCATTTGTGCAGATAGCATGAAGTAGAAAAGATCGGCGATCGCCTATGCTAGCATTAGCATTTCTCCCCCGGGCTTAAATTGTGTATTATAGAATGATCACACCGGTGACAGTACTCTTCAAAGGGTTCACGAAATATGACTACTACTCTTACTGTTTAACATTTTGGGTTACTTAATGTTACTTCATGTTAAGGCTAATAAAAATGACACGGCTGTAATGCTAACTAACGTGCTAGCTACTAACTTGATCCAGCCACTCCTGGTCCTTTTTCTTTTTTTTTTGGCAATTTATTGAACATGTCAGAAACAAAAACATACACAATAATATATATATATTCTCTTTTTTTCTTTTTTTTCTCAAAGTACAAAAAAACTATAATACTTCTCAAATAGTTTCTGTCATGTTCAACAGGGGCAATAAGAAGCTTAAAAAAACGTTTCTGGTCCTACCCCCTCTAGCATATATTTTTCATATAAATAAAATATTAGGTCATCGTCATCAGCGACATGTTTATCTTGTTAATGCTATTTTGGGTTGAAAAAAGCTATTTTTCCATTTTTGGGGAACATACAGATTAGGGGTAAATATAAGTTACTTTATGAGGTAAGTGGACCCTTGTCATCATAGGTTAAAGATCATGTTAGTTATTTAATAAACCAAAATTGACTATAAGTAGGCAGGGGCGCCGTAAGGGGGTGAAAAGTTAGGACGATTCTAAGGGCCCGTGACTGACAGGGGCCCCAAAAATGTTTAGAACATCAAGAAAAATGTTTTAAGTAACCTTTCATCAATCATCAATAATTAACATTAATATAACGATTAATTTACTTATTTTCTTCCAAAAGTTAATTATCCAAAGCATCGAACACCTCCCTCTATTTACATGTAATGGTTTGGTCCTGCCTCCAAACGCTGTGCGGCACCGGCCCTTTCTCGCAGAGAGTGAGAGCATGTGAGGAGGGATGCTAGTACTTATGTGTGTACGATGTCTCAGTCTCAATGACTAACAAAGTCAGGCTTTCAAGAAATAAAAGAAAGGAGAGAAAGAGAGAGGGACTAAAGGGCGACAGTATGTCACCCAGTTTTTCAAAAGAAAAGGTGGGTGTGTGGTCCATGAGTGGTGGAAATTAGTCTGTTAGCTAAGCATAGTCCATTGTAAATAATAATGTAATGTTTGGCTGACATTAAAGGTGGGGTAGGTAAGTTTGAGAAACCGGCTCGAGATACACTTTTTGTTATATTGCATGGAATGCTCTTAACCAGAGGTGGGACCAAGTCATTGTTTTGCAAGTCCAAGTCAAGTCTCAAGTATTTGCGCTCAAGTCCGAGTCAAGTCTCAAGTCTTTGCGCTCAAGTCCAAGTCAAGTCTCAAGTCAAGTTGGGCAAGTTCAAGTCAAGTCCTAAACTTTGACAAAACGAGTCATAAACAAGTCATTATGTGTTTTTCACCAAATGTAATGACATTGATCAACAGAATAATACTTAATAATCAAATTGCTCTTTATTAGTTACATTAATAATTTAATAATCAATTTTCTCTCTGCTGGTAAAGTAACGTGTTTTTTTCTATTTTAAGAGGGAACAATAAGGTAAGGCTACCGTGGCGGTTTGATTCAGAAGGAGTTTAATGTATAAAATGTTTATTTCCACTGTGTACAACATGTTATAAGGGACCCACCATCTATCTTTATGCAAGGGATAATGTGCAGCCAGGCGGTCTCTATGGGGAAGAGAACACCGGCATCTAGATCCCTCTGCAGGTGGTACTTTAACTATATTTTGATGCTAATACTTTTGTACTTTTACTTGTAACATTTTGAATGCAGGACTTTTTATTGTAACCGAGTATTCCTACACTCTGGTACTTTTGTACTCAAGTACAAGATCTGAAATTCTCCCACCTCTGACAGTAAATCCTGAGTGGTTACCAAAATAAAGGTAACCAAAAAAGGTTATTTTCATTTTACAAATCCTGCACTCAGCTTTGCTTTCTCCAATATCATTGAAATGCAGCCAGATGCTGCTTATTTTTTCGGTTTTTGCACATGTCTTGACTTTTTCTGACGCACTTGCATTTAAATCCGTCTCCCCGTCGCTCTGTGCAGCTGGCCTGTACCACTACACCTGCTGTGCCCCCCACCCTTCTTTCACATAATGGTATGATCCTAGTGTGTCCTCGCATATGATTGGCCGCATGGTGGCCCAGCTAAATAAAGACCCGCCCCTGCCTGCAAGGATTCTCAGCAAGAGTAGCGGCTGAAGATTCTGCTCTCCCCGACGACGGGAGTCTGCTCTTCTAGCGGCAGCTCGCGATCGGCGTGTTGGAGACCTCTGAATTAAATGATCAAGTCACCTCAAGTCAGAAGGCTCAAGTCCAAGTCAAGTCCCGAGTCATTGGTGTTCAAGTCCAAGTCGAATCGCAAGTGTTTTGTGATTTTGTCAAGTCGAGTCTCAAGTCATCAAATTGGTGACTCGAGTCTGATTCGAGTCCAAGTCATGTGACTCGAGTCCACACCTCTGCTCTTAACATCCCGATAGCAATGAATATCTTACGTGCTATGTAAAAAGCACGACCAATCATCTGAGCCGGCCCGGCTAAAATAACTGGATGGCCTACCTGCCTGTCAGCCTTCCATCTGTGCACAAACTTATCTCGTGCCCTCATTGGTCATGTGCGCGTTCGTGTGTGTTGGAGGAGGGGCTCTGTAAGGAAGTGGCAGATTTTTTCCGGTTGTATTTTCAAATTCTAGCGCAGTCGAGCTGGTTTCTCCAAAATTACCTACCCCACCTTTAAGTATTGTTAATATCTTCACAGAAAATTCTGAGGTTTTTCATTTCACTCCTCTTTTAGCTGAAATTTAATAAATGCAGTACATTTTTAGCAGCTATTCATACTAAATCAGTTGCCCCCCCCCCCTGGTGCCAGGACCAACAGATCCATCTGTAGGCTCTGCAGCCCTGACCCCCCATAAGGCTTTGCAGTCTTGCCATGCTGTCCATTGAAAGCCAGTTGGCTAGAAAGCTGGACTTCAAGGACTTGATCAGTGACTTTGCCTGTAAGAAGGCTAGGCGCTGGGCTCTTGGTGAGTAAGGCTGAGTCAGGGCTCATAATAACTATTTTATAAATGATAATATTGGTGTTAATGTTCACTTTATTTTAATTTAAGAGGTCATGTATATTTAAGTTATATTTATTTAGATTTTTGAATGTTCCATTCAAAAATGTTATTAAAAAGGCATGTACACCATAAAAGATGACTATTGAGGTCTATTGTCAGGAATGTTAGTGTTATATCAAATAGTCAATTCTACTGCAGTAGAATGTTCCACGTCTGCACAGTGTTATATGTTCACCGCTCAGTGTCAGTAAATATTGTGCAGTTAGTATTGGACTACAAGATAGATGCAAGCCTGTACAGGTAGTGTTATTTAAAGCATAAATGAGTGGGTTGGGTTCTGGAGGTGTGGTTACAGCATTGTGCTTGGTTGGCGTGGCCTGTGCCTGGTGGTGGGGCCCAATGTGATATATTTTCATGGGGCCCAAAATCCCTGGCGGCGCCCCTGTAAGTAGGTAACAGGAAATGTAACAGCTGTGTCCCATGTTAAAATCCAACACTTTTCTTGTCCGGTTGCACTATGGGATTCGTAAGATCTACTGTTTTTAGTTTATATTGCTGCTAGGGTCTAAATGTAACTCACGTCTATCTGTATGTGTCTGCTTTGAGTCCTACAACTTAATGGAATAGCAATATTTCATCACCGGCCTTTAATGTAAAAGGAATCCTTCCACTTTTTTGGAAACTATGTTTATTTCACTGATTTGATTTGCTGAGAGTTAGGTAGTAGTGGTTAGTGTTTGCTTCAAACATGAAACTGGAGCAAGCATGTAGTTAGCTTAACTTAGTATAAAGAGAGAAAGGTGAAAACCGCTAGTCTGTCACTTTGTAAATGCAAAAAATGCATTGACCATTTAGCATCTCTTAAACGTACTAATATAGCATGGTGTGTTGTTTGTTTAGTCTGTACGGAAACCAGAGTGTTTTCGGCATAAAGATATACATACATACACATTATGTTTGTGTTCAATATAACTTATTGGCTTTATGTCATAACATTTTTGATGTTTAGTGAGATTAAACTTTAAAATAATCATATTTAATTCAGTGGGCAAGGGATGTTTTTAATTGAAAACTGGTAGTCTTCTGATTCAATCTAAAAGTTACTTTTGGAGACGTATGAACTTTTTTAGATGATCTGCTTTTTTGAGTTATTGAAAAATATTCCCCTGGATGCCATTGTTTTTTATCTGTTGCTGCCAGCCAAACTGTGAATGGCAGCACACGGCCGTGTTAAAATGTTAAAATTGCTTTTGGTTTACCCCTCTAATGGTCTCTCCATTGTGCAGAATAATTAGAGGCTTTTTAAATGTCAGAGAGTCATCCGCATGACGCTGTAATTAAAAAAGAAAACCTTTATGAGTGTCATAATGAATTGGATAGGTCGTTATCATCACCAACAAAAAAGGCTTTGTTCCTTCACTGACTGAGTGAACATGCTGCTATCATCACTTTGGGATGTATGTCCTTGGATAAAGTATAATGAAGGTTTGATGCATACAATTATGAATATTTGGTGACATTCACTGTAGAGCTAATGCTTGTAATAACCCTGTCAATAACACAATTATAGCCACATTTTTGGGTTTCATGTCGTTTATTTTTTTTTAACCCTAAATGATTCACACAAGGAATAGGATACTCTCAACAGCCTTTTCATTTTGATGTGTCAGTTGTGCCAGGCATTGGAAGTAGCATGTTCTCTTCTAAACCTCTTAAAGCTAATTTGGATTCAACCCATTGATGTAAAACCAAAACTGGATACAGTGTTGGAGGCACTGTATTGTAAGTCAATGGGGAAATGCCGTTTTGGGCCCAAATGACCTCATGTCCTACAGAAATACAGTGGTAGATCTGTCACAGCTTTTATTCAAATGTATCTAAACACAAACAAGAAAAAATCTTTATAATTATAGCATTCTTTTCAAATGATTATTCATTTCTGATCGGCTGTAGTGCTCTTACCTACAATGATTAAGTCAATTAGGAAGTATTTTTGTTGCCGAATAACGTTATGGGTTGAGACGGAAGTGTAGTACCACCATTTGGCCACTACAAAAATGTGCTTTAACATCCAACTCATTTCTTGGAGGCTTGAATGAACCACTTTGGCATTGTTGGCAGACATATTAGCATTATAAAAAACATAAAACAGCAGTCAAAATATGTAGTCATTAATTAAGAAAATGCTCCAAAAATGTACATATAGCAGTCCAACCGAGATCGCACCTGGGGCCTCATTTATAAACGGCCAGTTTCTAAGCAATGTTTGCGATTTATGAAAAACAAACTTGACGGGAAAATGTGCGGTCCTCCACGCACACTCTGACCCATGCGTACGCGATATACGCACAACAACGGGAGAGACGAGAAACTGCGACACCGTTGGCAGAAGGAAGAATGGAGATAAATATGTGGAAATAATACCATAAATAAAATGTTACCTCTCATTTATCATATGAAGAATTCATTTTCCCAAATTGATTAAAGCCAATCTTAAAATGATTTAACAAACGCCTGTTTGAGATTCCTCAGTGCACACACAAAAAAAAAAATGTTTTATTGTTCACCCCTCGATTATGTTCTCTTGTTAAGACATGTATTCTCATAAATGATGCGGTAAACAGAAGGACAGAGTTACTTTAAACTGACGCCGTTTTGCATTTCTATAGGTTGTATAGATACGAGCATGGTTTTCTAAACTATCACGTTTAATCATGTTTAATGCCGTTTGCTAAGACTTGATAAGCTCGTAAAACAAAGGAGGTATGGAAACTAAGAACACCATATGTGACCAAATCTGACACGGTGTCAAATGTCTTTTTCAGCTGTTCTGTCGTCATTTCTTGCGATCTTCTTCCTGCAGTCAGTCAAAAATGAATATTAATACGGGGCGTTTCTTTGACTATTTCTAGGCAAATATGGGCGTTACGTGAAGCCCGCAAAAGCTGTGCCGCATTTTTAGTTGATTGTGATTTATAAAGGGAAACCGGCGTAGGACCTGCCGTACGCAGTGTTTTATAAATTGGAAAATATCTGTGCGTCTTCTTCACTCTGAATGACATAAAGGGTCAACATTTTTGCAGTAATTGAAGTCCATTATGCTAGCCCTCCTTTCATCGCTGCTCTTGCTCTATCACAAAGAATCTTTTAAATACTTATGTTTACAATCTGTGAAAGTCTGGAGACATTCACAACTATCAAGGTTTGGCTTGTATAATACATTCCTCATTTTGCCATCCCAAAGAATGTCTTCCATTAGCCCCATAGAGAAGTTTATTTTTCACTTGCATCAGGTTTCTTCGATCTTTTAATCGCTTCCCCCTATGTGAAAGGCCAACCTTGATGAAGTTAGAACGATCCTCTGTGCTGGAATGTAATTTCCTTTCACTACAACATTTAACAACTTATTTTCTATCCCTAAACACATTTTGTAGTTAAGGTGACCTATAGGTCAAATTGGATTCAAACGTTATTGCAGATAGAATTACAACAGGCTCATTATGTGGTGTATTAAAACGTGTGCTTACCATTAGCTCTCCTTTCTTTTGGGAGTCTAAAGTAGTTAAACCATTTGTACTGCAGGTGTGTGTTCAGAAAGGACATAAATAAACAAGAACCACAACAAATATTCATGTACAATTTGTCATCTCTTAAAAGTGAACCCTTGGCAAGAGTTTTGCCTTGTCAGAAACGTTCATCAATATCATGTTTCCAGGGAAAAGGCTTCTGACAAATATACGCTTTGTGAAACCAATAAGTATGACAGGAAATAATGATTTTCCTACAGAAATGGTGGAAGATCTATTATGGCCTCAACATATTTTACAAATAAATGTATCCCATTACTACCCACCATCTGCCTGGAGTTCACAGGTCAAGTAACTATTCAAGTGAGCACATATTTTGTTTTGTGTGCGAGTCTGTAAGATTTGTTTGAGCATCCAAGCCTGATTATGATAGCACTGTTTTTTTTATGTTGACGTGTTATTGGAAGTGTATTGACTACTGACACCTGTACACTTATTGTTATTGTGCCTGCACTGAAGCAATTTCAGGAGGCTTTAGAAAATCATGAATTCTATATTGTGAGCAGTTGTATTCAGTTTATTAGACTGCTGCCAGTCCTCTTCCTGCAATTAATGCATAAGCCTGAAAATATCCCTATTATCTTTTTTTCAAAGTTGGCTAGCGCTTTATCACAGCGCGACACACCTCTTAGTGGTTGATCAATCGCAACAGAGCGGGCCAGCTAACCAATTAGAGCAGACTGGGCTCTGGTTTCAGACAGAGGGTGAAAATAAGTGCTGCAGCACACTAGTATGAGAAAAATAAAGAGCTTTTTGAACATTAAAGCATGGAAACATGTCCCAGTAGAGGTACGACATATAAATATGAACCTGATAATGTCCACTTAAAATGCACATTTTATAATAGCTTGTATGACTACTCCTTAACTTGATGACTTTGACATCATGCTAATTTAAATAGAAGCAAACTAAAAGCATGTATAAAGCATGTTATTAATAGCCTCTAAAATACACTTTTCAAAATGTTTTACTTTTCTCAAACCTCATTGTTTAGTCATTGTAGTAGTTGGTCTTTCACACTGGTTGCATAAACCCTGTTCTGAAAGCCCCTGTGCTGGTCTTGGCTAGCAGGCATGGCTACACACACCTGCAGGAAAAAGCGTGTACACCATGGTGTACACCTGCCATGCCACCGGTTTGTGTGTGTGTGTGTGTGTGTGTGTGTGTGTGTGTGTGTGTGTGTGTGTGTGTGTGTGTGTGTGTGTGTGTGTGTGTGTGTGTGTGTGTGTGTGTGTGTGTGTGTGTGTGTGTGTGTGTGTGTGTGTGTGTGTGTGTGTGTGTGTGTGTGTGTGTGTGTGTGTGTGTGTGTGTGTGTGTGTTTCACAGATTGCCAGTAATTAATTCATACATACAAATGTCATGCCTTTCATCTGTTTCTGTCAGGCACCGCTCTGTGTGCAAGGGTGAGTTCAAGCATTCTAGAGAGGTGAGAAATTGTATTTTGACAGCAAATGTGGCATCTGTGTTTATGTCGGGCTGATGTGTTGAACAGCTCTTAAAGACAGGTGTGATTGCACGTTGAGCCGAGGGCTTTTTTAGATATGATTGCCTGAGCCCCATTCATTTACATTTAGATACCTAGGTCATACAGCATGCATTCTGAAGATATCCTTGATTTTGTTTGTCAAATGTATTAACAGACATGGATTTACCCTTATGACAGTCATGTCACGTGTTTTCCATCTCCTAACTTCTCAGTTATTGCATCCTTTAATTCTCATCTCTCTTTCATACCTTGTATGTCACTTCTTGCAAACCTCCTTTTCTGTTGCAGTGATTGATTAGCAGAGATGGGGTCGTTACTAAAAAAAAGTAATATATTACATATTACATATTACTTTAAAAAAAAGTAATATATTACACCACTTCGTTACTCTCTACATAAAGTAATTTATTACTTTACTCGTTACTTCACTCGTTACTTTACTCGCAGGGCCGGCCCGCCCCTCCCTGCAGGCAGATCACGCAGACTGCTAAAGTTTCAAATGTTCTCTTTAGTTCAGTTTCCATTGTCGCATAAGACTGATCCAGATCCTGAATGTTTTCCTATCTGACCGTGGCTGTCCTCTGTCTCCTGCTATCTGTATATTTTGCGCAGTCTATCTCTGCTCACGCTGTTGCGTCGGCGTGTTCTCCTGCGTGTTGGCCATGTGTTGCACTGGAACCAGACACCGCAAAGACTTCAGCCGAGCACGTACGAACAGCGCATGCGTGAGTGGCAATAACTCTCCTTACCAGCAGGCGGCGGTAGTGTGTATTCGTTATTCAAAACAGGCAACAACCGGAAAACAGAGAAGAAGAACACACTACGTGATATAAACAAACAACAAATAGCTGTGCGTTAGCTTCACCTTAGCATGTGTTCTTTGCAGGTGTTTGTTGAGGTTTGATTATGACTGATTTTAGTAACTAACGAAGTAACGCGTGTCGGGGCAATATTAGTAACTGTAGTGTGATTACTGAATTATAAAAGTAGTGCGTTGCACTACTCCGTTACCGACAAAAGTAATATTATTACAGTAACACCCAACTCTGTTGATTAGTACGTTGCCATTTTTTGGTAATGAGAGATTTATAAACAAGCTCAAATTTGCAATAGCTGCGACCATCTACGCACATTCACACACATAAAACCTCACTAACACATTGATGCTCCACACAATGTGTGATGCTCCCCACAACTAATGACTGTTTACCAGAAACTTTTACGAGTTTTGTTAGAGGGTATGCTTTCAGTATAGGGTGGAGGACGAGCACACACTGACAAATTAAGAATTCTGGGATGAGACCAATGCTTTGAGCCACAAAAGTCTACGTCAAATGGTTCATGATTTGTTTAATGGGGCGGGGCTTACATAGTTGTATGGGCAAATCAACACTTATGAAAAAAGAACCCTGCTCAGTGCACTGACACACAACTCCCCTTTATGACCATCACCACTTGGCATGACCACAAACAGACACCCACATACTTGACTTCCATTTCAAAATCAGCCTCTTACGCTGAAAATTATGGACGCCACATTTTGTGTGCACTCAACGAAACAGACCAGCCAAAAGCACATTGATGGATGTCAATGGTTTATCTTGAGAACGATCATATTCTATGGAGACTATTGTCATTCAATATCACAGAGGGAACTGAGTAACTAGTTGGTTGCGTGCTCTCTCCAATGATGAGAACGTTATTTTTGTGCATACCTAAATCCCTGCGATCTGTACCAGTAAGATCACTTACTGTATATACCCCAACTAGTGTTCAAAATAATAGCATACTGTATAATTCAGTGGCGAGCCGTCAGGGCCCTCTAGGCCCTCTCTGATATAAATAATATTTAAAAACATTAAAAAATATTTAGTTTTACCAAAATAACTTGATTTAATTGTATTTAAAAATAACATGTCCAAAGAACTAAATCCTTTGAATCTGCTTATTCAGTTTCTGTTGGAATGTGAAGGGTTAAATGAAAGAAGCTCGTCTCTGCGAGTTACTGTGAAGAGAGGAGCTGATTGGTGGTCCTGCTGTAAATTCACAGAGGACCAGCTATAGTAACTGAACGAGAGAGTAATGTCAAATGACAGTACAATTGACCAATCATATCTTCCCTCTAAATGGGTGGGTTTTATTATTGCGGACTTTATGACAAGTTCCGCCCACTGTGAAGCTGTTCTTGTTTCCATAGCAACAACAACTTCCTGTCAACAGCGTAAACTCGCCTTCAATATAAAAGCATGTCCATACAAAATAGGAAGCCATGCCAAATTACACTTGAGACATATATACAACTGCAACGAAAGCAACACACACAATACAATATCCTTTTCAATTTCAAAGAACACAAATTGGGTTATTTACAGGTGTTGTTTTGTGTGGTAGAGGGTCGCTTTCATTGATGTTGGGGAGTTAGAGGGCCTAGGTGTAAAAGTCACGGCTCGCCACTGGTATAATTATATAGATTTTTATTTCACAGCAATACAGTGGTAGAGTGGAGAAACAATGATCCACCAGTATATCTTCTGTGTTGATCCTGATGTGTGTTTTTTTGTCTCTCCGAGTGTACAATATGTTATGTGTTTCTCTTTTAATACTAAATTCAACAGAAAACAGTGTAGCATAAAGGGACATTTTTCTTTGTACATATTTTTGTCTGTCTTATCTAAAAAATAAACAAGAAAGCACATGATGTGTGAGTACACACTATGCAAGCTTTATCTTCTAAAAGACACGTCAGTTAGTGAGTTATGGAGCTAGATTATCTATGTTCTACATGTTGTATGTACGTACGTGTGTGTGTGTGTGTGTGTGTGTGTGTGTGTGTGTGTGTGTGTGTGTGTGTGTGTGTGTGTGTGTGTGTGTGTGTGTGTGTGTGTGTGTGTGTGTGTGTGTGTGTGTGTGTGTGTGTGTGTGTGTGTGTGTGTGTGTGTGTGTGTGTGCGTGCGTGCGTGTGCATCAGTGCGTGTGCGTGTATATCAGTGATTTTGTGATGGATCAGTCGCGTTAAATTTTGATTGTACGCCTGCCTCGCGGGGACATGATCAGAGTGCAGATGTGCAACTTGTTATTATTGTGTGCGCTGATGTTTGTGAGTGCAAGAAGTATAACCTGTGTCATATGTTGACAAGATAACATATGCTTGTATAACACACATTACTTCGGAGGAAGTGAATTAATCTTGTATTTGTGAGGTGTCGACTTTACAAAAATTGCTGTATTTTATTACAGAAAAGGAAAGAATAGCATTATTTATTTAGAAATGTGGGTTTTTAAAAGGTGTTTTGTCCAAAGTCATCTGGTTTATACGGTGGCCGACATTATGCAAACAAGCTACAACGGCCCAAAACACTTTGATTAGGAGATGCGCACTGCAGTAACAAAAACTATGCAAATATAAAAACACAAATGTGCCAAAACACATGCAAATGAAGAAACATCTTCACAAACTTGACAACACATGAAGCATTTTATAAAAGTGCTGCATAAAAGAAGCGATGCAAGAAGCTCAAAAATAAATAGAAACCAGGTGACACTAAAAAGTGATGCAGTAAATCTGGGTCATAAGTGTTTTGTTGGTATATTTGAAATGACTAGGTGTGTTAGCTCTTACAGATCTTAAATTATATCAGAAGGAATCATTCGATCTCATTGTTAAAAAAAAGCCAGTATAACTTACATTTTAGGTAACTTTCCTTTAACAGTGACAGGTAGCCAATTTTGTAATCTCCGAAAGTCAACAAGTAATCTGTTCCCAGCTGTGTGCATCACTTTTTACTGTCCATATTTTGAGCATCTTGCAGCAGTTTGTATTTGCAGCGTTCGTTTATGCAGCCATAACAGTAAACGCAGTGCATCTTTCGTCCAGTTGGTCTATGTTTTCTAAATGCTGCGCATGTGTTGTCAAATTGGTGGAGATGCATCTTCATTTGGGACAAAAATATAAATGCAACACTTTTGTTTTTGCTCCCATTTTTCATGAGATGAACTCAAAGATCTAAAACATTTTCTATATACACAAAATAACCATTTCTCTCAAATATTGTTCACAAATCTGAACAAATCTGTGATAGTGAGCACTTCACCTTTGCCGAGATAATCCATCCCACCTCACAGGTGTGGCATATCAAGATGCTGATTAGACAGCATGATTATTGCACAGGTGTGCCTTAGGCTGGCCACAATAAAAGGCCACTCTGAAACGTGCATTTTTGCTTTATTGGGGGGGTCTGGGGAGGTATGAAAACCAGTCAGTATCTGGTGTGAGGGGTAGGGTTATGTTTGGGTTAGAGGTAAGGTTATGTATTCCGGTGTGGGATTAGGTTGCACTGGCCTCGGGGTCTATGGATGGGTGTTGTGAGGGTGTCTGTCTGTTAGTGTTGGGGTCCATGGGCCAAGGAGGATGAGTAGGTCTGATCATCCTTGGGACTGGTGGGCAGAGGAGAGGGAGGTTCCAGAGGAGATACGTCTTAGGCGTCGTTGAGTCCCCTGGGTGTGGTTGTCCCTAGTTTCTGGATCCAAGATGTTTCTGCCCTCTTCCTCTGCCCGATGGTCCACCGGTCGTTGGTTTCCAGGCCTGAGATGATGAGTTGATCTGGCGAGTGTAGTTGGAAGTGGGTGACCAGGGGGGTTGGGAGTCGACCTTCCCCAATGTTGTATAGATGTTGTTTGAGACAAATGAGTATGGTATGTTTGGTTTCTCCTATGTAGTGTTTTTTACAGGTGTTGCATGTGATGATGTAGACTATGTTGCTGTTATTAAGAGAGAATGAACCAAGAGCAGGGAAGGCTGCTCCACTGTATTGGTTATGTATGTATTTTCTGTTGATGTTGCGGTGACTATGCTGTGTATGTGGTGGGGCTCTGTTGCTGCTAAACTTGGAATGTATGAGTGTGTCGTGTAAACTGGGGTTTTTCCTGTAGGCTGAAATGACCCTGCGGTTGGAGAAGTAGGGTTGTGACTGGAGGAGGGAAAAGTTATTTTTGACAGTCCGGTGGAATCCTGTGATGGTGTGGGAGAAGGTGGAGACAAATGGAATGAGATGACGGTTGGGGTCAGGTGGGGGATGGTTACGGTTAGGGTCCGGAGGTGGAAGCTGATCAGTGGATGGGTGGTGCAGACCTTGGACGGGTCAAATGGGGTTGGGATTAGGGTTAGGATCAGGTGGGGGGTGGTTGGGGTTAGGGCTAGGTGGGGTAGGGGTGTCGGTGGGGGATTGGTCCGGGTAGTCTCCACGTCCCAAGGGGTTAGGGTTAGGGAGGAGGGGGGTGTGATACAGACCCTGGTTTGGGTGGGGGAAATCAGGGTGGGAGTGTGGGTAAGGAAGAGGATGCAGACCCTGGTTAGGGTGGGGGGAGGGGGAGTCGGGAGTGGAGAGGGTTGTTGGGAGTGGAGACTGGTCCGAGTCCGCAACCTGAGGTGGATTTCCTCCAGGGGAAGGAGGAGGAGAGCGAGTGGGAGCGAGGCTGGCCAAGGTAGCATTCTTAATATGATGGAGAAAACGTTTTCAATAGCCTCTTGTTTGGAGGCTGTGGAAGAGGATCCTGACGGAGTGATGGAAGTCAGACCGTTTGGAGGACATGCGGTGAAAACGGATTATTTGAGATTTAATAATACCTGGAAAACTGTGTTTGGGGTGATAACTGGATTTATGTAGTAGTGAATGTGTGTATTTTGGCTTAATAAAAGACTGTAGTATCCAGGAAGTTGACTGTGTTGATCTATGGTGTACTTGACTGTGATGGTGGGGTGATGGCTGTTGAGGGTGTCGATGAACTGTGGGAAGAGGGAAATGTCGTGGGGCCAGATACCAATTATATCATCCAGGAATCGACGATACAGGGATGGTAAATGGGTGCACTTGGCCAGTGCTTCTCACTCCCACTCGCTCATATAGATGTTAGCGTATGAAGGGGTGAATCGCTGACCCATGGCTGTTCCGTGGATTTGAAGGTAATGCTGATCATTACAAGTAAAGTCATTGTTTTTAAGGCAGAGGGAGAGTAGGGAAAGTAAGTGCTTGTCCGGTCGTTTATGGTGTGGGTATTTGGCGAGGATGGAGGTAACAGAAAGGAGTCCTAAGTCGGTGTTGATGTTGGTGTATAGGCTGTCTATGTTGATGGTAAACAGATGGGCTTGGGTGGGAACGACCATGGGTCTGGTGATCTGGAGAAAGTGATATGTATCTTTGGGTTAGGGTTAGGCCTAAATGATGTTCTATGTACTGTGAGGTGTTGTAGGTGGTGCTGATGCAGTCAGATACGATGGGTCTGCCGGGAGGAACTTCAAAGGGAATGGTCCAGGTGGAAGGGTCTTTATGGATCTTTGGGAGTAGATAAAACTGGCGGAGGCGGGGTGCATCAGGTCCGAATAGGAAGTCCCTCTGCTTGGCGGAAATTAATTTGAGTTTGTACAGTGTTTCTATTATCGGTCTGAGTTGGAGTTGTGTCTGGGGTTGTATGGTGTCCGGGATGGGCTTGTAATGGAGTGGGTTATGGAGTTGTCTCTGTGCTTCTGTGATGTAGTGGTGTCTATCCATAATAACTATTTTCGATCCTTTGTCGGCCGGTTTGATGACTGTGTTTTTATTGAGTTGGGTTAGGGCCCTGCGTTCGTCCACCGACAGATTATCTGGGATATCTGTCGGTGGTCGGAAGGATTGCAGGGCCCGGTTATTGGTGGTAATGATTTGTTTTGCTTTGTGGTTGACTTGAGTGAGTAGTGGTTCCCAGTTGGAGGGGGTAGGGTAATGTTGTGAATCGAGTGGCCTGTGTTCGTCGCCCATAACATACGCCTGCCCATACCATAACCCCACCACCACCATGGGCCACTCGATTCACAACATTACCCTAACCCTACCCCTCACACCAGATACTGACTGGTTTTCGGACCCCCCCAGACCCCCCCAATAAAGCAAAAATGCACGTTTCAGAGTGGCCTTTTATAGTGGCCAGCCTAAGGCACACCTGTGCAATAATCATGCTGTCTAATCAGCATCTTGATATGCCACACCTGTGAGGTGGGATGGATTATCTCGGCAAAGGAGAAGTGCTCACTATCACAGATTTTTTCAGATTTGTGAACAATATTTGAGAGAAATGGTTATTTTGTGTATATAGAAAATGTTTTAGATCTTTGAGTTCATCTCAAGAAAAATGGGAGCAAAAACAAAAGTGTTGCGTTTATATTTTTGTTCAGTGTATTTACTTTTATGTTTTGGGACGTTCTAACCCGTCTGTACCTGTTGGCCACCGTAGGTTTGTCCTCAGTGGGAAGTGGAAGACAAACAGTATGCTGTGCTCATACCTTAAGAGTACATCCAGCTGTGCAAAGCCTCCGTAAATGTCTCAGCTATGAATTGAAGTGAGTTATTGCCGCTCTTTATTTGACGCGCACACTGACAGTGTTTGCTTTGCTGTTCATGTGTTTGTTCAGAATCCTCACAATTGTTTTTTGTTTCCCTTCACTCACATGATTTCATTTTCTGTGTGATGACACGCCTCACTGTTTTTCTCCTTTTTTAACAGAACAAAAAGGTGTAGTGTACCGTGCTAGCAAAATTGTCAATTTGAATAATATGAAGTGTCAGAAGTGTTGTGTATTTGTCTGTACCCAGTGATGCTGAAAGTACACTCAAGTTTTTTGGGGAATTTAGACTATAATAAATAAATTGGCAGACAAACGCGGCAGTAAGCTGCAAACAACAGGCAGACAGGTTGATTTTGTGAGTTTTTCTTTTAATTAATCTTGAAACAAACAATAAAATGAGTCTTTATTCTGGAAGATTAATTGTGGTAAATTAGGTAACTACTAAACCTCTTTATACACTTCTTATGAACATAGTCGATTGGCAGAATTAATCTTACTAGAAACACAAATCTGAGCTATCAATGATAATAATGTGAACAAGCACTGCCTTGATGCCAGTAATAAACACAGCTCTGACTTTTACTGTGTATTATAATGTTCACAGATAAGCCAAATGACTAAAGAGTCTGCGGGTGGGCAGGTCATTAGCTTTTGCTGTAACATCATTTTATCTCGCAACATTATCAGTTTGTAACTCTGATTTACTATAGGGTTGGTCTCTTTTATTTCTATCTGCTGCTACGAATGTAGTTCTCACCAACTTAGAATTACAGAGGCCGTATTATGCTTTGTGGGTTTTTCCCTTTCCTGTAGTGTGTTATGAAGGTTTGTGTGCATGTATTAAGTCTGCAACGGCTAAAATCCCAAGTATATGCAGCCATTGCACAACATTTTGCCTCATTTACCAAGCCTCACAAAGGAAATGACGGCCAACAATCTGACCTGAAAAGCCAAAAACACATTTCCCCTGATCTTTAAGTCAACACTGAACACAGTGTTCCAGAGCTTCAGGGGAGGGGAGATCGTTACTCTAGCAGCTCCCGGTAGCTTCAAAGCTGTCTGATTTACATGTTGTATCTTTTTGACTTGTTTGCTAATGTTCGTAACCAATTAGCCTACATTCAGGGATCAGCTGGTTTTGTTCAGAGTTGCATAGAGGGTGAACTTGCAGCCTCATGGAACTCTTACATTAAAGTCATACTAGTGAGCTTGGCTGTGTAACATTATTAATATAACAGGTCATGTTATTAAGTAAATGATTACATTTTTCAAGCGACTTGTCCAATTACTGTAAATCTGTGTTTATTACCAACATTTTGGATGTCAGACCTGCGTATACTCCTGAAATGAAGTAAATGAGTACATAACCAATGGGAATGGTGACTTTAACTTAGTATATAAAGCCCAATCCAAACATCTAAACATGTATCTGTGTTTAACGATTTTGCATTGGATAAAGTGAGTAAGGAGATCCGATGTGCTATACTGCTAACAATGCTCTGAAGCTAATAACAGCAGGTTAGCATGCTATTGTTACACTTTGATTGTAACTGTACTTTATGAAGTATATACTCTATAAATTACTTCCAGTAAACATTTGTAACTCTCTGTATTCCCCCATGCATTTTGATAGTGAGTTCTTGTATTCACAGGATATACTGATCGATTTTTGTACAATAGTGCAAGCCTTTTCACAAAGCTTTCAATACATGTTCTTTTTGAACCGGATATTTGTTATAAGAAAAGCACATAATCATAAAAAGATATACAACATGGAGACATGAGAAAAGCTGAGTGCCTACTAGAAAGAGGTAGGGTTACGAGAGGCTTGCTGGACACAGGACATACGTCAGAGGGGATAAGGAGGAACAGATGGAGGTTGAGAGGTATGAGGAGAGCAGCAGTGAGAACCAGAGTGAAAGAGAGAGTAACCCATACCAATGGAATGTGACATCAATCAGGCTGCCCCTTTAAAACAACGTGCAGTACAGGACAAGGGAAAACTGCTGTATTTGGTATTTGTTTCCTCTTCTTACTCGTGCTGTAATAATTGAATTGATATTGTATAACCGTATGCTCATACACTCCACAATTGCCTGACCATTCAAATGAATTATGTGAAACTTAAAAACAGCAAGGTCAGTAGGAAAATATTGACAGCATGTGCGAAACAGATCACTGAAGCTCAGACCAGGCAAAATCCTCCTCTTTCTTGTTCTGGCAATGGAGAGTATAGATGCCTTTTGTAAGATATTTGTAGTGTTTGGGCTTGATATTAATATTAACAGACACAGTGTCTTTCCTTAAATTGACAGGGAGAACATTTAAATGTCTGTCTTTTCTTTGACAGAAACAATAGATAGATAGATAGAAGGGTTGATCTAAAAAGAGAAGATTCAGGTGAATGCCCAGTCCCATCCGCCTCAGACGCTCCTGAAACCCTGCAGGACGCCAGAGAAGCCAGCAACTCTCCGGAGTAAACCCGCGACCCATCCTTCATGACCATAGGTGAGGTTAGGAACGAAGATAGACTGGTTGGACTAAATCATTTACATAACATAAAGCCTATGGAATGGAGCAGGGAGAAGAAACCCCAATCAAGAGATACAAAACTGCTCGTAAAGTAGTCCGTGCAAACTGATGGCCCAAGTTCAATTCCCTTTGTTGTAAATCAGTAAAGCTCACTTCTTTGCTCTGTACACACCCAACTCTTTCAAGGAATTATTTGAATAGGATCTGGTTGCATGAATGCTATACTCAAGGGTTTTCATGGTTAGTGCTACTGAGAAAAGCAGCAAAATATATTGTGTGAATACAATGTGTATGCTTGGCTACAGTTTTAGAAAAAGGATTAGGACATCTGCTAAGAAGACTATGTTTTCTGATGGTTCTGGTGTCAGTTTGAAAATGATAAACCCCTGACTCGATGTTCATGAAGCTTAATGAAAGGGCAAAGCATGGGCTAAGGATTCTGGAGTTGATCCGAATCACAGGTTGACGTGCATATTATTTTTCACTTACGGAAAATAACTTGCCGTAGGTCTACATTTTCTTTTCTAGGGTTGGTATATGTTAGAAAAATATCACTCGTCACCGACTTGGTCTTCAAAATCAGGATATTTGTATTTATTATCCTTGCAAGAATGGAAGTAGTCAAGACGAATAGTTTGCAGAGTAGAGTCATTGATATGCTTATAGAGAGGGTGTTACAGTCAACAAGATGGAAGAATACTGGTTCAAAGCAGTATTCTGACATTAGTTCAGATTAGCTAAGGCCTGCGTAAGCAATAAACATGACAGTTATGCCTATCTCTCTAGGGGCCGTGTCATCATGCCAATCTTAGGAACATAGCTATCATAACTTCAACACAGTGTCTCATGAGCGTCATCCATGTAGTCAGACATCCGGCTACGTGCACAGCTACGTAGGGCCTCGGTTATCATGTGCTACTTGATATAGAAGGAACATTCAGTATTTTCCAAACAGTAAAAAAGCGAGAAAAGGATTTCTTTGTTTGCAAATTGAATGCAACCCATATGGTGAACAAAAAACAAGTTCATGTTCAAAATTAGCACTGGAAAAGAGTGGAGAGCTTTGGGAATGGTTTTAACTGGTAATGAGAAGAGTCCGCCAGAGCCCTGCACAGACACACACAGACACACACAGACACACACACACACACACACATACGCGCGCACGGACACATTGTGAGAGACAGCTCCATCTGCAGTTTCTTCCAGCTCATTCCAACTTTTTAACAAGGAACCAGTCAGCTTGTCTTCTTCTTTGCCGCAAAAACAATTACACCAGCACCCCCCCACCCTGCTCCCACAAAAGTGCATTGTGGTGTGTACTGTGTCTCACACACACACGTACCTCTTTTCCACTGAGATGAGTTCTGTTCTAGTTCTGTGCTGGGATAGTTTAGTTCTCAGTTGGTTTAACTTGCGAACCCAGAGAACCATTTTCCACTGAGCAGAGCCCAAGTGGACACATGTCGAACACCAATGGTGGACACAGTTGGAGCATAGCTCATATTGCTACTGAACTCAAAGCCTAATTGAATTGCAAGCACGACTTCTACAATGTCATACTGATATTCTGAACAGTCTGTGCTGTTGTATTTGCTGTAAAGTGTCTCTACTGTAGGCTATTTGTATTTGATGTACAGCACTTTGGCTCGACCAAAAATCGTTTATAAATGTACTATATAAATAAAACTTGATTTGATTTGATATACTCTTTTTCAGAGTGACATGGCTAATAGTATGCCGACTTTCGCTTGTGCTCCACTGGCGTCTAGCTTAGCGTTTCCTTATGACGCTTATGAGCAGTAATCATTGTCTGACTGTAAATGGTAAATGGACTGTATATTATCCAGTCTGTAAGACCCCTCAAAGCGCTTTACATGCTACATGTCATTCACCCATTCACACCAATTCATACAGAGCAGTGTACCTTACTCTAGGACCTAACATTCATACACACTCACACACCGTTGGCCATGCCATCGGGAGCAACTCAGGGTTAAGTATCTTTCCCAAGGATACATCGACATGTTGACTGCACGGGCTGGGATCGAACCCACAACCTTCTGGTTGAAAGACGACCGCACTCCCTCGCAGCCACACCAAATGAATGATGAATGTCCCTTGACGCTTTTGTTCCCCGTAAATGTAGTTTTTCCAGTTCTAATTGAAGTGTTCGCCAACCTAGCTCCGTAAATAAAGTTTTGAATGATGCAAAGTTTCTCTCATACAACATGGAATATGTTAGCCTAGCCACAAAAGTTATTTCGACTAATCAGTAACAAGATTTATGGAAAAAACAAACAATTGTTGATGCCTCAGTTGAACCAAAGTGAACAGTGACAGTGAAAACCTGTAAACAAAATACCGTGAATACCGTGAATCAGTGTGTGGAAGGAGGTTTACATTTCAACTTAAAGGATAACGATGGTGGGAAGACGGTCAGCAGGTTACTACCGTTATTAGAATACTCTTTTCGAGACTTACAGAATATCTAAATGAGATGTTATAGACTTTTCGTCAGCAGTTGTCAAGACTTGTATCTTTGAATGAACCAAGTGTTGGATGGACAGAGGGAATGAGAGATGGGTGAAAACAATTTATTTGCATTGGTGGGTGCACAAAACTAATGTTAATCACCCTGCTTTAGGGGAATAAGGTTTTTCAGCAACACAGGATGAGTAAGAGCACTTATAAATAGAGTTTGATCAATCTGATGAAGCCTCTTGATTAGATTAGCTTGTTTACCACATGGTAATTACCAAGTGGCTGTTTTGTTGGTTATGTAAATCAGTTTATTAAAATTAATGAACAAAACTGATTAAACAAGTAGACCAGGGTTTACATCTACCCTTAATCATCATTACCTTTAATCACGCCCTTTGATGAACTGTGAAACATGGCATAACACAAACTTTTATTTAATATGTGGATTTAGTTATCCACATATTTGGAGGACGGACATGATAAAAATCTTAACAAGGCACCGTGAAAGTTAGTTTGGTATAAGAAAGCTTTGGCGAGAAAAAAATGTAAAATATTTTTGAAAAGAAAGTGAAGAGGCCATATTAATGGTCCACCCACACAACCTCTTCTTAGGTGTGTGTGTGTGTGTGTGTGTGTGTGTGTGTGTGTGTGTGTGTGTGTGTGTGTGTGTGTGTGTGTGTGTGTGTGTGTGTGTGTGTGTGTGTGTGTGTGTGTGTGTGTGTGTGTGTGTGTGTGTGTGTGTGTGTGTGTGTGTGTGTGTGTGTGAGTTTTTACAGATGCACATTTCATCTTCTAAACCAGTGGTTTTCAACCTTTTTGGACCCGTGATACATTTAACAACCTAAAAAGTTAGTAAATGACACATTGTGGCCTAATACAGCGTATATAACAATAATTGAAAGGTCTCCTATCATGCAAAATACACTTTCTGATGTCCTTTATACATAAATATGTGTCAGCGAACTCACAAAGTGTCAGAAAACAAAACCCTCCCTCTTTTCCAAATCTCTAAAAATGGGGGTACAACGGAGCTGATCCAGATTTGCTGCCAATATGACGTAATATCGAAAATGTGGGCTGGCTTTACGCCCACGGTCCTATCAGAAACAATGCCCAACTTTTTTGGACGTAATTTGGTCTTTGTTTACATTAGCAAGCATCGCTAACACTCAGAGCTAGCCTGTACTGGAGAGAGTATGTGTAAAAAGCAGGAAATAAAAAAAGGAACTAACCTTGTAGTAAACCTGCAAGAGAAAATGCATTTGAGCTCCATACTGTTTCAGAAATAATCCTTGATGTGGTTTGGAACATGATATGGCGTTTAATCACGGCAGCATTTAGCTGAAAATCTCTCGGTAGAATTCTCCTGAATGAGCAGGTATAAGCTCCCCCCCCCCCTCTTTTATTTTTTCAAGCTAAGGACCCCGAATCAGCGTTTCTCTTACAGGGCTAAATAGAGGGATGTGAGGGATGTTTAAAATGCATGATATGTTTGGTATTTTGAGCAAAACACATCATAGACATGTTTTTTATATATTTTTATATATCTGAGACCCATAAGATATGCCTAAAAATAGCATAATAGGAGACCTTTAATGACTAGTCCCTCAGGGTCAAACCGGCACAACGGAGCTGATCAAGATTTGCAGTAGTCATGACTTAATATCGAAATGTGGGCTGGCATTTAATCGCAACAGCATTTAGCTGGGAATCTGCTTCTCTCTCTCTCTGCAGCATGTGTGCTCCAAAGGGGGCGTGGCCCCATAGCTACTGACCCAGAAGCAGCACTTTAGTAACAGGGCTGAAATAGAGGGGTATGAGACATGGCTACAATGTCTGTTTGGAATTTTGAGCAAAACACTTCAGAGACATGTTTTGTATAGATATGGCCCTATAATACATTGTTCAAATATAGCATAAGGTGAGCTTTAAGCAGTAGTAGTAGCAATAGGCCATGTTGACGTAGTTTGTTTGGAGATGATGTTTAGGCTTGTATTGCACTGTTGGACAGCTTTTGCCCGGACACCGAGCATAACGCAGTCGGTGCAGTCGAATCCCTGGTAAAAGTAAACGAAATATAACTTTTGCTGTATTGCCTCGAGCTTACCTGTTTTCTTTGTTTTGACCACCATTCATACTTGCCTCTTCAACTCGGTTACAATTTTGTCCAGGACCCAGTTCAGAGTCAAATATTTATTCATCTCTGTTCAAACTCTACTGTCTTAAATTAACAAGGTCCTTAATGTGCTACCTACTGCCACTAACTGGCATGGAAGAGTATCAAATGACTTAACCAGCCATTACATTGCAGGCACAGACACTAAACAATGGCAAATAATTAACTAAATAATATTTGTTGGACCGATTAAGAGAAATTGGACAGTTTCCTGTGACACACTGCTGCAAACATCTCACCATTTCTTTTTTTTACATTCTATCAATAAAATATACTTTTTCATATCCTTAATTGTTTGCATAACTCCACCAACCTGACACGCATTCTTTGTGGACATGACTATTTAATCAAGCTTGTGTAATTCAGTCTTCAGATAACATGAAGCCTGGTGGATGTGTATTTGCACAACACTCTACCCAAGAGGCATCTTCTTCGTATTTCATCATTAGTCAATGCTAATATTTCAACAATGGATTTGTGATTGCTTTATCAAATCATTGACTTTTATCTTCATCTTATTGCCTTTGCTGATCCAATGATACTGTATGTGCTGTAGTGCTCGGTGAGTGGAGCTAATTCAATAATTGCCCTTGCCTGTGATGGATCACTGGCACTTTATTAATGGCACGCAAATCTGAGTTTACAAATACTTAAGATCAGCAGGGGTCACTGGGGCTAAAGTGTCCATTACAGGGTAATGACCATAAGAAGTGGACCTGTCAGTCACAATCCCAAAATACAATTAGTTGTATTCCCTGCAAAATGTCATTGACATTCTTTGAAATTAAATGATATCAAGATCTAACCATCATAGTTTGTTAGTGAGTTTACAACACTCAATATGGTAGGAATGTAATCATGTATGTAAGTAACGTATTTGACAACAACAACAAAAACATGCTGAAGCATAGCTTCAATTGCAAAACACTACTTTCATCACATATGTTCCAGTCAAATGTATTGGGTCTCTATGTGTGTGTGTGTCTGTAAGTGTTTTATTTTGTTCCAACAAGCGCAAGAAGGCCAGGATATATAGAAAGCAAATATTGTTTGAATAGCCAGTTCTGCTCTTAATTTAGATGTGAAAAAGCTAATCTCGATTGATTTTGGATTTAGAATCCAAATGACGACAGCCCTACTGCTGGTCCGATGAAAATGCAAATGTAGGGCACTTCTGTGTTTGCTTCACTTTTCAGACTTGGAGATTGCCTATTCATAATGGCTCATTTCATTTATTCTTTTTAATGTAATGACTGTAAGCAGTATAAGGCAACATTACTGAGAGTATGTGGAACTATAAACAGAAAACAAACCTGATGAAGTACAGTGAATACCTACTGTATAACACATGGGACAGTGTCGTTAATGCTAAATCCCATTCATTTATATAATATAAAAAGATGTATAAGGTTGTTTGTATGTGGTGAATTAGGGATACTTTCAGTGGCTCATGTACAAGTAAAGCACAGCTGCCTGAATCTGTGCAGATATGTTTTGCTTATAAACTTGTGCTTATTTTTGTATTTGATAGGGACCGCGAGAGACTGTGTGTGGGAGTGTGTCAGTCATTTTTTGGGATTAGTATCCAATTTGTTCTTGTCCAACAGCTCACGGGCTGATGGAAGGTCCCAGTTGCCGGGATAAGAACAATGATTGCAGCCGAAGATGAAATGACATGCTGTCTGAACCTCCCACTAATAGTGTCCTAAAAACACCCTCGCGGCTGCCATGAAGTCCACTTTCCAGGGATTTAGAGGAAGGAAAACGGATGATTTCCCCATTGCAATGCATATGTATATGTTATAACCTCGCTAAGGAGGTTAGGTTTCTGACCCGATTTGTTTATCTGTTACCCAATAAATACTACCAGCCCGGTTTTCATGATACTTGGTGAAAGTTGATGTGGGTCATCTGGTAGGTACACAAAGTTAAATAATATTTTCTTAACATTGCAAGCTAGGCAGTTGTGCTGCATTCATATAGTGTCGGGATAATTGGAGAAAAGTTCCTGACTCGAACATATTAAGTCAATGGAGCTAAACTCGTGCTAAACATTTCTAAAAACGGTTAAGTTGCAGATTTTATGCTTTCAGATTCAGAAAATATAGTTTTTTTGTGTCAAATTATATATCTTTCCCTGCCAATATTTTTTTCGCTTTCTTACTTTTTTTTTCGCAGTTTGTCTCGCGGTACCTACTACCATTCCTCCTGGCCACATGACTGAGGAAGGGCCTGATACTCATGCTTCCAAGACCTTCTCAATTAAGGCCTGCTCCCCATGCAACATCAGTACGAAAAATCTGAAGCAAAAACAAATAATCTGAAAGCAAAAAGATTTTAAACTGAGAAAAGGGACTCAAATATCCAAAAATATGTATGAATACATTACATGTTTTCAAATGATCAAAACTTTGGACCGGGTTTAGCTCCATAGAATTCGTAATAACAACTCGGAATTTTGGGAAAAAGTTTGTACACGTTTTTATGGCTAACCTGATATGTTTCTTTTGCTCATCATCTTAACACTCTGGACACAAAAAATCACTCCGTTATTGTCGGGTCCATAATGTTTCCCTACTACGATTGAAGAATGTAAGTCTTTAGTTTCCATCATAATCACCATGTCAATTTTCATCATTATGAAAACTGCACGCATTATTTCCACCCATATCTTCCACCATGTGCTGAATCACCATCAGCATCATTATCATAGTGTCTTTTGTCATTGTAATAATCGTCATCGTTATTCCAGTCAACACAGCGACCACCATTAGCACAGCATCATACATCATTATCATAACTGCCGTCATCATCATCACCATCATTCCCATTCCTCCGTTTGCCCTGCCGTCTTCTCCTCCTTCACTTCTTCCCTCCTTCCCCCCGGCCTGCTCCCATTGCCTGCTCACAAATCCCTTTACTAAATCAAATCCCTGGGCTACTGGAAGCTGCAAAACGACCAAGGAGCCGCTAAACCCCCGAAGGTCGCCTAGGCTCTGTCCATCCCTGTTCACTGCCTGCCTGATTGTTTGTTAGTGTGTATATGTAAGCCGCACGCAATCACAATTTCCCATGGCACCTACATACTACTAAGCCAGAGGGAAATATTGTGTGTGAGTCAACAGTCGTGTCTAAGCAGCGCCTTTAACAGGCGAAGGAAGCATGGTGCAACGCGGAATCTCCCATTTCTCTAAGACGCTGAGTGGTGTGTTTTAGAGCGTATCCTGACACCAGTGTGTAAACATAATGGTTTTGAGGTGCTCCATTTTATATTTCTCCCCCATTACTCTTCAACCCATCCACCCGTACTTTTTCTTCCCTGTTTGATTATAACTTTTTGTTTTGTTTTATCCCTTGGCTCTTCTTTCTTCCCCTTCCTTTCCTTCCTTCCTTCCTTAGCTTTCTTTGTCTATTTCTTGCTTCATTTTTCTTTTCATCTTGCTTCAGTTCTACGCCCCGGGGGTTCTTGGTGGGGGTGTCTTATTACTCTGTCTTAGACACTAGTACATCCAGCGGTGGCACACATACACACGCTGTCCTGAGGCTGGTTGTCTTTGATTGAGACTAATGGTGAAATTACACAGGCTGCTGGTCTAAACAATAGTCTTCACTCTCACTTATCTGGGTCGATGGTACGGAAATGGGAAGCTGGCTCGGGGTGTTGGTGGTCGGGGGTGCCAACAGTTGCTGGAGGATAGTCACAGGGAGGGAGGGGGGTGGGATGCAGAACATGTTCCCTCCAACTGTGGAACATCTTGAGTTGAGTTTCTGTTTTATTTCTTTAAGTTTCTCCCGCTACAGTTAGGCTTTTGTATGTTTCGTTCAAGTAAAATATGCATATATGCACTTACATCTTACATCAAATGATTATTTTGTTGTATTTTATTTATATGTAGGTTTTCGCATTTTATACTTATCACATTCAAGTCAAAAAAAAAAAAACTCTATAACTAACAATAAAATACTGTAATATATGACTTCACTGTTCATATTAGAATCTAAATAGTATTATAAAGATCATAACTGGTAAATAATTAGTACATCTACCAAATTTAGGAATACATCCAATAAGGAATATTGTAGATAATGAAGAGTAAATCATTATTATTAAAAAAAATATATATATAGTAACAGTACTGTATGGACAAAATCCAAAGTGTGTCATTCAAGTATGCTGTATCTGACTTCACTTACTGTAAGGAGGAGAATGGATTGGAAAATCAGAAGAACTTTAAGAAATGTTTCCCCATCTAAGAACTTTTAAGACATTAAAGCAGTTCTTCCATTTTCTCGTTGTCGGTTACCACGGCTTGCAATGGCTTTAGAAATACATGTTTCTAAGGCTTTATGTGCAATAACAGGAATCATTTTTCAAGGGTGCATGCCTAAATATTTCAAATGGATGCATTCACTCAAAAGCAGACTTATGGAAAAACAACCAATTTTCTATTAAGTTTTTAAACGTTTTTAAAAGTTTTCTGAAACTAATAAAGCTTCCTTTGAAAAGGGTAGTAGCAAAAGCTCAAACACTTATTAAACTATTTTGAAATAACTCTTGCAAGCCCAAATGAAATGGTTTTCTTCAAAAGGAAATCACATGCTTTATTTGACGATGTAATAATTTATGTAATGCTTCACAGCTTATCCTACAAAGTCTTTCAGTCTTTTAGAGGAAGTGTCAATTTACCGAAATGTGGTTCTCGATGACATCCCTAGTGCGAACGTTGTGAAAAAAATATGACTTTAGTTGTTACATTTGTTATAAAAAAAACAGTGTTTGGTTTGATTCAGACAGTATTATTTTGTGCATACTTTCCTACAGTCAAAGGTGGGATGGAGGATCACATAATCAGGATACAAAACAAGTAACAGTATCCCTTTACAGTTCCATACAAAAAGACGTAATCAGATTACTGTTACATTTAAAAAAATGTAGGATTATTAGCAGAATAACAATGTTGAGCAGAGGCCACATTTCTGATCCTACATATCTTGGTTTCTTCTTTTATAAGGTCACATTGTTCTGTTGTCTTACATAATATTCTTACATTTTCTCTTTTATTCATTTGCATAGATATTGAGGTCATCTAAAAGTAACGGGGAGTGTCCAGTTTAGTGTCCCGCAGTTTCAGACTCTAAAAAACGTTTTCATGGGTAAATATATGGGATATATTTAGCCTTGTTACGTTTTTCTCGCTAGTTTAGTGATTTAGGCTTTATTTTATTTAGTGATGGCTGTATCATTACAGGAAATCTTGCTGTCGTGCACCTTTAACGAAGAGTATCCAACCATCTTAATTCCATGTGTCTAGAGCTGACAAGGCTGTACTGTCACAATTGCATTAAAAATATATTAAAGAGCCTCCGGTGTATTGCACTGCACAACTCCCTGGGTAGAATAGATGGTGGATTGTGTGTGTGTGTGTGTGTGTGTGTGTGTGTGTGTGTGTGTGTGTGTGTGTGTGTGTGTGTGTGTGTGTGTGTGTGTGTGTGTGTGTGTGTGTGTGTGTGTGTGTGTGTGTGTGTGTGTGTGTGTGTGTGTGTGTGTGTGTGTGTGTGTCTGCTCACAGACCTTTAAGTGCCTGTAAACCGTCCCCAGTCTCAGTGGAATTGTAATGGGCTGTCAGTGGCTCAGTCTCCCATGAGGTTTTGCTATTCATAATGTGCGTGTCTTGTTTTTTCTTCTTTGTGTGTGTGTAAAAGTGACAGAGAAAAAGAGAGGCTCCCTCTCTTTTTCGTGATGGTTTTCTGTAGTAAAGTACATCGGCCACTGTGCAGAATGATCCTAATTGACAGTGATGGCCTTTTCCTGGGGGACTCGAGCGAGGGACTCTGCGTATATATGTGTGTGTGAGTGTGTGTAATGATTGTGTGTGTTTTCACATTGCACTGCTTCTATAATTGAATATGACAATGATAATGTCATATTGGATATATCATTAATTTCAGAAACAGAAACATTTACAGTCTTTACTTTGGACACATCATTATCTACTTAACGCTAGTGAACACTGGAGTTTTGGAGTAGTTATTGTATGTTTGAAGAAACTAATGAGCTTATTTGTGTTCCTTAGGACCAGAGTTGGGTGTTACAAAGTAACGCGTTACACCCAACTGTAACTGTTACTGTAATACTATTACTTTGTCGGTAACGGAGTAGTGTAACGCGCTACTTTTATAATTCAGTAATCACACTACATTTACTAATATTGCCCCGACACGCGTTACTTCGTTACTTTCTAAAATCAGTCATAATCAAACCTCAACAAACACCTGCAAAGAACACATGCTAAGGTGAAGCTAACGCACATAGCTGTTGTTTATTTATATCACACACGTAGTCTGTTCTTCTTCTCTGTTTTCCGGTTGTTGCCTGTTTTGAATGACGAATACACACTACCGCCGCCTGCTGGTAAGGAGAGTTATTGCCACTCACGCATGCGCAGTTCGTACGTGCTCGGCTGAAGTCTTTGCGGTGTGCTCCAGTCTGGCTCCAGTGCAACACATGGCCAACACGCAGGAGAACACGCTGACGCAATAGCGTGAGCAGAGATAGACTGCGCAAAACATACAGATAGCAGGAGACAGAGGACAGCCACGGTCAGATAGGAAAACATTCAGGATCTGGATCAGTCTTATGCGACAATGGAAACTGAACTAAAGAGAACATTTTGAAACTTTAGCAGTCTGCGTGATCTGCCTGCAGGGAGGGGCGGGCCGGCCCTGCGAGTAAAGTAACGAGTAAAGTAACAAATTGCTTTATGTAGAGAGTAACGAAGTAGTGTAATATATTACTTTTTTTTAAAAGTAATATGTAATATGTAAAATATTACTTTTTTTTAGTAACGACCCCATCTCTGCTTAGGACCTTGTCTAGTGATGTATAGATCCAGAGACCTATATCAGTTGCTTTATGATGAAGTAAAGTCAAAGTGTTGTCAGTTTGAACACATTACCATATTGAGAAGACAACCTTTCTGTTGGGACTCCAAACTAGGGTTTGAAGAATAAGAACTATTGCATAACCCTACCTTAAGATAAAGTACATTTGTTTGATACTAGGTTGTGTCACTTTTTCAGGTACCTAACGTATACCTTAACTCTGTGACAGGACAACTATTAGCTTTTGTTGGCAATACTTATATGCCTCTCAAAGTCTCTTATAATCATTTATTATCAGGTTATTCATAAATATGTTGTGTGCTGTCAATATTTGTGATTCATTCAAACATGTTTCATTTAGAGTTATCGGTATTTGGGTAAAACTGAATGTATGGGCTTACAAGAACCTCAATAAATACAATAAATAATACAAACAAAAAGTAACTTTTAAGTTTTACACAAGTCCAATTACTAATATTCAAAGGGTAAAAACCTAAACAGTGAATTCATCATCATCACAGCTTCATCAATATACATCATCACTCAACAAAGAGTTATACAAAACATTCAATTGTATTTTGCTCCTAAGAACCATGTCTACTGATATACAGTATATAGAGATATACTGTATACCACTGGGTTTATGGTGAAGCTAAGCTAAGGCAGTTTTCAGTTTGAACACATTAACATATGGAGGAGACCATCTTTCTGTTGAGACTGCTTTTTGTGACCTTGAACATTTTTATTTTTCCTTTACCCTAACAAGTTCAAACAGCCCTATTAAAAGAATTGGTGGCACAAAACGTTCTTAAAATGCCCTTGCTCTTAAACTGCCTCTACAAAGTAAAAATCAAACATTTTCTGGCACAAGAGACCGGATTAGTCATCCTGACAGAGACTCACTGAAGAGAGAAAATGAAAAGTAACAAAGTGTGAGAGTCCTGGTTAGAAAAGAGAAGAGTGTGAGTAGATTACAAGCCACATGAAGTAAAATGCTGTCTTCACACCAGGTCTTCCTTTCCTTTGTAATTTGGTGGAAGTGAAGTCAATGCTAGTGTTTGTTGTCACCTGTGTAGCTCGCACTCTGCCTCTAGACCTGATCTGAAGACAGTGGGTTCCTTCTACTCGTCCAAGGACAAAACGGAAAACAGGGTTTTTACGAGGGCTGAATAAAAACGAAGGTTTGAATCCTTTCCCTTGGGATGCTTTCATGAATGAAGTATGATAGAATACTGTGCACAACTCGACCCATGAAAAGAGAGAATAAGTCAATGATGGGCTAGAGCAGGGGTGCCCAATACGTCGATCGCGATCGGACCACTGTCGCGGTCAACCGCGCCAACTGCAAATCACAGGCGAGCTGATTACCTAGTTAGCCTTCCAATTGAATGTACTGACTTGAATTGTGCCATACGGGTTCATGCAGTTATGCAAGGTACACCAGCATAAGGTATACCCAGTATAAATATATGTTTAGCATTTTTAATGTAGGTAGATCATTTTGACTTGGTCATTTTAAAAGTAGATCCCAAGCCGAAAAAGTGTGTGCACCCCTGGGCTAGAGTCTTAGAACTGGGGGGTGGACTCCGAAGCCAGATTAGCTGGTTAGCATCAAGCCAGAGTTTTCCATAATACCAAGGTTGCTTTTTTTTAACCCGACTAGATCACCATGGCAATTTATGCTGCAGACTAAACCTGCTCCGGACCAGGTTATGTTCGGAGTTAATGCTTAACATCGGCCGATACCGGTGTTCACTAACAAGGTCCTTTTAAAATAGCGTGTGTGGTAAATCTATGAGGTAAATATTTTTATCTGAGGGAATAAGTCTTAAATGTGAACTTGTGGACCACTAACTTTGCATTTATGTCACTAAACAAAGCTGTGCAGTTACAAAACACATATTCTATGCAATGCATTACTTTTTTTTTTTCTCCGGGCAATCTTTAACATCAGAACAAGATATTATTTACCAGTAAGAAGATTACTTGCAATTGGAATGCGGTATATCTCCTTCAAACCATAATGTCACGACTCTGGAATGTGTTTTTATGACTTGTTCGTATCACACTGCTGGTATATTGCAGCTAATACAAAGTCAATTAGAAAATTGATTAGACTATTTCTAATATGTATCACGGATAACATTCTATCAATACATTTCATTTAACTTTGATTTAATTGTGGCAAAAAATGTAATTGTATTTGACCGTATCCTAAAGGGGACAGTGTGCAACCTAAAAGCACTTTTAAATATCTATAGTTTAAATCTGCTGCATCACGAGAGGCACAGATTGCATTGAGTGGTAAATTAAACACATTTGTCATTTTATGTTTGTCTTATAGGGCGGAATTAGGCGTTGATCGATTGGTTTAATCCGGTTCATGAATCAAATGACGCACCAAATATTGTCGTAAGCCTGAGTTCACGAAGACAGTTGATGTCCAGCTTTGTGGTACATGTTATCTCTAATCATAATTGTTGTCAAGCCAGCTAAATTAAGAAACCCTGGCTCTGTTGAGCTTGCTTCGTAGTATACCCCCCTGAAGGAAGCCAAATGTGTTGATCTGTACTTACCTTGCCCTGTATTATTTTTCTGTTGACATCTGCCAATATGTGTTACCGTCCTCTCCCTCACTCTGCTCCCCCCTTCGCTGTCATGTAAGGGTGTCGTCGCCCAGAAATAAATGATGTGCAACACAGCCGTCACAGTGATCACTGCAAAGCTCTTTGATGGAGAGAAGTGTGGGGAACTACACTTTTTTTTTTGCTGATGTCAACCTGTATTACTTTGTATCATTATTTGTCAGAGAGGCTCTGAATCTAGCAAACACGATACATGTTGGTACCTTTACCGCTGTGTTTTTATTGATATATTTTCATACTCCTTTGTCTGCTCTGGCTGCAGTTGGTTATGTGTCTTCTCTGACAGAGAGTGTCTTGTTGCTGATAGAGGTCTCTCAAAAGGATGTAAAGAGGAAAAACACGTCCATGAAACGAAGATGTTCCTCCTCTTGCAAGAAACTAATAACTAGTGTCACCAAGCAATTTGAGCCCAGCTCTCAATTTGTGCTTAAGGGCTAAATGTCTGTGCTTAATGTCTGTTCTTAATGTCTGTTCTTAATGCCGGCTTAAACACAGCCACATTAGTCTGAGCTACTTCCACCAAATAATGGCATCATATAAAATGCAGCAAGGTAGACGACTGAACATTAGGCTGCATTATTATGATATATGTTGTACTTAATGTGATACCTCTAAGTGGATAAAATACTTCTATTGTATTGCTTGTGTCATTTATGTTGAGTAATATCTATATTTTGTTAATGTGCGACATGATGTTCAGACAGCTACACTGGCCAAGTCATTTTAATTTGACATCATCAACTTTTGAAGCACTATGGAGCGTAACATTTATAGCATCCTAACAGCCTGGCACGTGCATGTGTTCTTAAAAACCCTCCAATGATTTAGTGATGCACTCCTGTAATGGTATCAGAATCCTAATGGACGGATTAAAAGAAAAACATTGAAAAAGATCCAGCAAAAAAGCAGATGTCCTTTAAAAACCAGAGGAATCATTGTATGTACCCCAGATAACCCACAATGCAACTCTGACATATAGTTAAGAGCAGTGGTTTTCAATCTGTCGTGGGAAGAAGTTGTAAACAAACACTGGTTGCTCAAAAAAATTAAAGCTAAATGGAGAATTTTCTTACACAGCCGGCAGTTAAAAGAAAAAGTGGACGAACCCACGACAAGCTCAGAGACAGGCAGAGTTTCCTTTCGGTCAACATGTCCGTTAAAGCTTAAATCTTCCGTACACAATTAGAAAAGTGCCGGTCAGAGGTCTTCTTTGTTATTTATTGAGCTTTAAACATTTTTGATAACGACTATATAATAATATAATAATAATAAATGGAGCCTCTCTTTTCCTCCCCCTCTTCTGACAGCCCAGCAGCTGATCTCTGAGCAGGAGAGGTGGGGAGAGGCGGGGCTATTGCTTCAACGTTATCCGGAAATGATCGTATAGGGTGTAAACACGGAGACGTTTGCCCCCCCAGAGCGTTGCGTCCCCAGATCTACCCACCTTGGGACCCGTTATCGTTATCTGCGTTTCCCTGTCGGCCTTGTGTGGCCGCACCGTCTATAAGTTAGAGAACTGTAGCGCATACGACCGTTACCGTTCTCGTGTGGCTGAAGGCTTAGTTACTACCACCACTGCTGTTATGTTATGTGTGCTAGCAGCCCATAATCCACACTAAATAAAGCAATGTTATTTATGTTTCCAATTTGTTTAGTTTTTCCCTTGAAAAATAACAGAAAGAACTCTAAAAATACCCTTAAAGTACAGGATCGATAAGCAGTATCTGTAAGAGTAGTAGTACCATTAAAATCTTACCGATACCCATCCCTACACACAAGTCTTTGATAGGCAGGCTATGGTAGAATAGGAATGGAATACACATACTATACAGAGATGCTGTATGAGAAACCAATGTGAGTTTGGAACATTGAACAATGTACATATATTCTAGTAGACCTCAACAATGGAATTATGATCAGTAGAAATGACCATGACATCAGGGACCTTTAAAGCAGTAGACAGACATTTGTACCATGTAGTATTGCAATACTGTAGAACAGTTAGGATCACAGATATTAAAAACAAAAGAAGAATTGATCTACTTCCCCCGAAAGAAAACGTGGTCTTTCCATGGCAGCAGATGGTCTATCATTACACATGTGTCTGAAAGTACCTGCTTGATTTTTATTCAGTGTCGATGAGAACAATAATTTCCTCTGTTTTCCCGGTGTAATTCTCAAGAGCATTATTATCACTGCACTCGACACCTGATGTACACCCTGTTAGTGCAGCCCAGGGTTTTCTGAGTTACTTTACAACCAGGGCTGTCAACGTTAACACGTTAAGGTTTGCAATTCATCTGGAAACATTAACCCTCTGAGACCCACATAGGACATTTTCGTTTTTGTATATGTTTTTGTTTTGCATTTATAAATTGTCATTTCTTTACAGCATAATAAAGTTCTACACATCCCAGAAATCAGCACAACCTCAGCTAATGACATATGCCACTCATTAAAGACGTATATACAATATAATATGGAATATTTGCCCATAAAAATGTTTTCTTTTTAAAACGGAGCATGAATTCTTTACTTATTTCATTAAAAATAACTGCTAACCATAACATTGAAAAAAACATTCAACACAGACAATTGCATGCATTTATTATCATTGTATCAGAACTGATTAGAATATTCTAACTTCTTCTTTGAATTAGTTATGCCCATTCTTTTGGGCAGTGTCCATGGGCGTTTTTTTGCCAGGGATTTTCATTTTTTTTGTCAAGACTACACATGATATATATCATGGTAGTTCCTTTCTACAATCACACATGGCATGCTGAGAAGATTCATCTGAATTTTCATCAACATCGTCCCCTTGAAAAATCAGCTCCAAAGCCTAAGCTGTAGTAAACTTCCTTGCCATGCCTCAGTTTACTTTCAAAACACTAAAATAACGTATTCCAACTTTTATTTTGTTTTCACGCGTGGAATTATACCGGCTCTCGTTTCAGTACACATACAACGGAACTGACAGGCAACCCTCTGAATCAGACTCCTTACATGTACTTGTAATGTACACACACTCATATACGCTCACACAAACAAGCATCCCTTAGCCCTAACACACAGTTCTGACAGACACTCCTCGCCCACAGCGCGTTGTCCGTCCGACGACTTGCCATTTCTCATCAGTCGGCAAGATGAGTGAGACACAAACATGATATCGCCCAAAAGCATACAGATGGAGAGGCCACTGACATGAATGTAGATCATGTTTACACCACGAAAACTTCTCATGAATAGAGTTACGATGACACTGCATATCTATTCTAGCCAGAGACTGTGGGAATTGAGACATATTTACTCTATACCTTGGTGAGAGCTGGGGGCAGGAGTTTGATCATGCTGTTGATGGAAGTCAGCACCAGAAGAAAAAAAAAATGTGTGAAGGTGTTACCATGTCAGCATTGTAAATTCACACCACATTTTCCCTGGATGGCCTGAGGCTGATAAATAACCCCCCTTTTCTCAGCGCTGGTTATCCCCGGGTTAAGTGGGTTAAATTCTAAAAAACTGTGCAAGGTGGCTAATCTCGGATCACAGCAGGGTGAGATGAAGTGAACTCCAGTCTCAGATGTGCCTCTTTGACACAATAGTGTGCTTTAATCTCTGTCAGCAGAACGATTTTTTAGGACACTTTTAACACTACCGCCAACGGGTCAATTTTACCCGCAGCTGTTTTTTGATTTCATGTAACTTTTTTTCAATAAAATATTCAAGTCTCCCAGTCCATGACTTTTCCTGAAAGTGTGTTATGTAGCACCCTCTGTTGAAAATGGTCAATATGAAGTCAGATTGAAAAAATTGAGAGAGAGAGAGAGAGAGAGAGAGAGAGAGAGAGAGAGAGAGAGAGAGAGAGAGAGAGAGAGAGAGAGAGAGAGAGAGAGAGAGAGAGATGTACCTAAACAAAACACAAGTCTAACAGCAAGCGTTTAAATCAGCACTGGTAGCGATATTTTATACTTCATGCTATTTGCACAATCTATATCATATGAAAAGCTGAGAGTCCACAGATTCTATTGGTATAAATGTCATCCCTGTGCGATCAAAACTCACTGTTCTGTATGATAAATAAAAGAACATTGTACCTTGAAAATCAATAGCGGGTACATTTGACCCGTTGGCGGCTTTAGGTATACAGCGACTTCTGGTGGTTCTAGTGTTAAGATGTGTTTCTATGTTACATTCCTGCAATGAGCAATAGACCATACTCGGAGCCATTAGCTCACACCAATACTTCTTAAATCGATAATGAATAATGACGGTAAACAAAGATTCACCTTCTTCAGGCGCTGAAAACTGAGACGTTATCTATACAGTATTGAATTTAAGAGCCAGCCATGCATACATTGGAGAGAGAAGTTGCTCAGTGTGTGAAAAGCTTATGACACTAAAGTGGGTTCATTATATATATTTATAAAGTGTTGATCTTTCCGAAAATAGCCCGGTTAACACATTCCAACCTGAGTATTCCGAACACTTTGATTTCCAGTTTTATCTTTTTGTCATGTAGAAATCACATAAATTCAACATCTTTCTTATATAGCCAATTACAATGGACCATTTGACTGAGGTATTAAAACAAATGCTAAGGAGGTTGCATTTATATTTAGTTTGTTTCCCTTGTGTTTTGATGTTTATCAAACATTGGTGGATTATTTTTCATTATGGTTACATTTTGAGCTAGGGTATGACTTTAGTATATTCCAGTGCCCGTCTAGTTCTGCGGTTCTAGGCTCCAGCACAGTAGTACGGTTGGTCCCCAATGCGAACCAGTTTTGGGGGACGAAATCTGGCACAGCTGTGCTGGCAACACAGAGGACTGTATCGCAATCGGACAGCGGATCTGAACCGACCCTGGAACCGTTTTGGTGGAAAAGGGGTAGGACTTTATTAACGTTATAAGAAGAACCAATAATAATAATACAGTTTATTAAATCCCGTTTTTAACTCCGTTATATGCATGCCCAGTACAAATACATCCACAGGATCTCCACACTTTAGGACACACACACATTTTTGTTATGGGGAGCTGCCAGGGAGCAGTTGAGGCTTTGGTGTCTCAAGGACACCTCTCCGCTCCTCTTCACACAATTTTTGGTCTGAATCGGGGCTTGAACCAACGACCTCTCAGTTCCCAAGCCAAGTCCTTATTGACTGAGCTACAGACACCCCAATCACTCTGATGTCATGACTGAAGGGGTTTAAATACTATTGTACGTCTTAGTTAGTGCTGTTTGTATTACAATGTATACTAATGCAGCATTATGCGCAAACTCATTATAAAGTCATTAGAAGCACATTACATTCTGTATAATATAATCAGACAAACATGGATCATTTACATTATTCAATGTGTTCGTATCAACAGTCAACAAACATTCCCTTGCATTTCTGTGTGTTACTATATACCACTTCAATTATAATAAATGACTGATGATAAATGACTATGAATTGAAAGTGTCGTCAAGTATTCCGCCTGTTTGCCTGCAGACCACAGGTATTTGTGTGGCCTTGTGAGATGTTGTCTTAAGCCAGGAGTTGTTTTAAAGTTCAGTGAAATGTGGGATGGCGCGCTGTGACCCTGATGACCTTGTATACCTTTGCTTCCTGGCTGATGTGCTCCCGCCGGACAGATACGGTCAACACAGCGCCCGGAGCTTCAGAGCGGAGGTGATTAGGATGACCTACAAACACTGGATGATGTTGCCGGAATGCACACTGAGAAACATCAGAGCTCTCATTATAGCGTAATGTAATGAGAACAGGGCTGTGTAAAAATTATATAAATACAAATTCTAATTAGTGACATGGAGATTCTGTAAAAAGACTATAATGCTCAGGGAGGATTACATTCTCATGCACCTTCTCCAGGAACAAGAACAAGAGATGGGATTATCAGTAACAACTCTGTGACTGTATATTGTATCATTTATGCTGCACTGAAAAATACATATTTTTTAATTATCTAAATGTGGAATAGTCAGAGTAATTAGTTAAAGTGGCTTTAGGCAATGTTTAGGGGCAGCACATTTAAAACTAGAACCGCCAGAGGTCGCTGTATACCTATATCCGCCAACGGGTAAAGTTTACCCGCTATTGATTTCCAAGGTACAATGTACCATACAGAACGGTGAGTTTTGATCGCACAGGGATGACATGTATACCAATATAATCTGTGGACTCTCAGCTTTTCATATTATATGTAACCCGCTCTATCGAAATCAGTCGGAAGTTGCAACAGCTCATTTCAGAATAAACGTGGATTTACGTAAAAAAATATTTTTTCAGGGTTCGGGTGTTTTGTTTGATTTTAAACAAACAAAGTCTTGGCTTTCAGAATATGAAACTTTTATTTCCAAAATCACACGATAAATACATTTTTGAAGCTCGTAAAGGGACGAAGACAGGCACCTCTCACTCGCAATCTGCTCTTTCAGCAGCGCCGCCCCCCCTCCCTCCGGCTGAAATTATGAATGTAAGAGTATAGTAATCATAGATAACACGGCAGGGTCCGTTACAGTTTGTTTTCATCTGATTTAAATTAAACAAAGTCTTGGCTTTCAGAATATTAAACTTGTTTCGGCAAATTCAGATGATAAATACGACTTTGAAGCTTGTAACGGCATAATTACAAGCGGAGAACGGAGTAATTTAACGTCACAGCAGGCACAACAACAGCCGGTGTTTCTCGTGAGGGTTTTCTCTGGGAAACAAACACAATACACACAAACTCAAAAATACACAAACACACACACTCGCGAGCTTCCCCTCCAAACGAAAATATCTTCCCTCCGTAGTATTTTGATCATTTTGATCGCAAAATCAATAGCGCGAGGAGCGCTGCATTTCTATGAGGTAAATATTACCCGCTGGCGGAAATAGGTATAAATATCCATTTTTTTGGCGATTTTTTCAATCTGACTTCATATTGACCATTTTTAACAACACAGGGTGTTACATAACACACTTTCAGGAAAAGTCACGGACTGGGAGACATTAATATTTTATTGAAAAGAAGTTACATACAATAAAAAAACAGCTGCGGGTAAAATGTACCCGTTGGCGGTTCTAGAGTTAAACTAACATTTACTAAACCAATTGTGACATTGGTTATGTAAACAGCAAATTCCTTTTACCCAAAATTATGGTGGCCGCCAAGTACAAATGCGCTACACCGGCCCCATTCAACGCACTGCAACTTCAGAAATGATGCAAAAACATACATAAATTAAGAAACATCTTCACCAACGTGAGAAAAAACTAAACGCTGCAAGAAGCTCAAACGGAAACGAGCCAACACTTAAAGGGGGTGCAAGCGGATGGGACCGGAGTGCTTGTTGACATTCGGGATTATAAAGTTGGCCAATTGTCACTGTTGACAGATTAAGTCTGTTTCATAATTGTAAGTGTTTTATCAGTATATTTAAAATGTCTATGCTAGATAGGTTAGCTAGCTAGCTAACAGCAGATCTGCAATAATATCAGAAGGAATCATGCGATCGCATTGTTAACAGAAGCCAATAATACAAACATGTTCAGTTGGCCAACGTCAACTAGTGTTCCAGTCCCAGCTGTGTGTATTAGGAAATGTTTTCTAAATGCTGCCCATGTGTTGGTGAATATGTTTATTTATGTGTTTTGGCACATTTGTGCTTTTATATTTGCATCGTTTTTGTAACTGCAGTGCGTTTATCCCAATGGAAATGCTTTGGTAATGTATTTGCACCTTTCGGCCACCGTACATGGAGGCGTTTCAGAGCTAACTTGTAAAAGTAAAAATAAAACTATTAACGGGATGTGTTATGAATGTATAGCACTGATGGAAACATCCATGTTTTAATTATTCGGAAATGTATTTTAAAGATGTCAAAATAAATTGAAGTCATTTTGGTTAACTAACCTGTAAACTGAAAGGTAAATTAAAATTAATTTATGAACTCTCACTTCTTTATTTTATTGTTAATGGAAAAAAATTTGACATAGGACTTAATACGTTGCACATCTGAATTCAATGAATGAATGAAGAGTTAATCATTTTCTGAGATCCATACTTGACCTCCTAGCTAGTGTCTTGATTTGAATAGCCTCTGACTGAGGAAGCACGAAGCATGAATATGAAAACTGGAATTCAGTCAATTGGTTTTTCTATACAGCTCCTTAGTCTGCTGCCAAGGCGTGGGTTAGCTCACTGTAAAACACTTTTACAAGTGAAGTCCTTTTTTCTCCCTCTTTTATTTACTCAAAAATAGAAAAAGGTTAGAAAGTGAAGGGAAGAAGTGTAGGAGAGAATGAGAGGAAGGAGAAGTAGTGCGTTCCAAGTCAATTTCTCCTTCCTCAGATTGACTTCAAAGCAACACGGCTAATCCTCTAACGCCCGCTCCTTAATAATCCAGTTAATAATCCGTTTAACTGCTTTCACGCTGTGCTGTTTTGTTGGCATTATGCTGCTGCGGAAAAGTGAAAGGAGGAGTCGCGGCTTACCCACCCCCCCCTCCAAACAGTTCAACATTTAACAAAAATAATACCTCAGTAACACCTTGACATAAATATAGATTTTTCTTTATAGCTTGAAAAGTAATGTGCATTGTAGTTCTTCACCCTCACTATTGTGTGTGTGTGTGTGTGTGTGTGTGTGTGTGTGTGTGTGTGTGTGTGTGTGTGTGTGTGTGTGTGTGTGTGTGTGTGTGTGTGTGTGTGTGTTCAATTTAGAAATATTTGTACTTTACCTGCATCTTTTCAATTTAAGCTACTTTATACTTTTACTCCCCTACATTTACTGATACAGATTCCTATTATTAGCTCATAAAAAGTATACAAAATCAAATCGACACATTATTTACAGATGTGGGTACTTAAATCCATGAACACACTGTGGCATCACTAATAATAATGCAATAATACGACAGTTTTAAACACACACACACACACACACACACACACACACACACACACACACACACACACACACACACACATCATCGGCTCTCTTTAAAATCTTTCTCTCCTCCCTGATTCTCTTCCAGTCTCTGACGATCTCTCCTTTGCGCTCTCATTCCATTTATTTTTCTCACAGATGGAACTAAGCCAGCTTTAAAGTTTTTGGACTGGATTCCATATTTTCATAGAGCACGCTGGCTTGCAACTGCCGTTTCCCAGTGAGCCTGAACAAGTGGGTTGCCAGATCCATCACGGTTTCATCCCTCATTATCTCTGAGACTCCCGCCACCCCCCCCCCCCCCTCCCCCTCCTCTAGCCTTCTTCAACTGCTGAAAGAGAGGGCAGATGAGAGATGAAACAATTAACTCCCATTCTCAATAATCGGCAGAGAGATCCTGACAGG
The DNA here is from genome assembly GCF_902827115.2 of Pseudochaenichthys georgianus. Taxonomy (NCBI): domain Eukaryota; kingdom Metazoa; phylum Chordata; class Actinopteri; order Perciformes; family Channichthyidae; genus Pseudochaenichthys; species Pseudochaenichthys georgianus. Next base: position 9,873,677 of record NC_047505.1, on the reverse strand, counting down.
AGGAGCAGTAAGAAAGAGAGGATGTGGAAAGGACTCCCAGCAGTATATGAGAGACCAAAAACAAAAAAAGTCCAGAGCACAATGCACAATGTGAACCAGGAAGAATGATTATATCCTTTGTGGCTGACCATTTTATTTTTAACGTTGAATTAATTATTTGAATTGACTCTTGATCTCAAAAATGTTTTACACATAGATAATATATGAAATTGTCATCATCTGTTTTGATTGTGCATCAAGTAATTTTTCAGGCAAGCATACAGTACTAAAGTGTACTATTGTGTTGTCTTTATGTTGTTGGCTGAGCTGGAATATATGCAGTGTGTGTGTGTGTGTGTGTGTGTGTGTGTGTGTGTGTGTGTGTGTGTGTGTGTGTGTGTGTGTGTGTGTGTGTGTGTGTGTGTGTGTGTGTGTGTGTGTGTGTGTGTGTGTGTGTGTGTGTGTGTGTGTGTGTGTGTGTGTGTGTGTGTGTTACAGGTTAGAACAGTTTTGTGCTGTATTTCTAATGTGCTGTATTTATACTGGAATCTGCACATGATTGCCAAGAAATGTCCCTCTAACGTAACGTGATTTTTCTAAACAAATATTTTGATTTAGTGAAGTTATCGACAGATACTGCATTGAAGTCAGATCTAATTTAGTGTTGTTATGGTCTGTACAGGCAGATTGAACTACACACTTTTTATTGCTGTGCCAAAGCTGCCATGGCTACCAGGAGATGGCCCACTTGATGTCCTGGAATCATGCCATAACCCTTCAAATCAACCACTCAACATTTTAATCAGAGGGTATAGCAATTAGCTTGTATAATTACAGTGCAGCATACATCAAAACAATACTGCAAATACTGCATAGAATATCTTGAGGCTGTTTGCAAGCTTATATAAAAAGAGCAACTTTTTTCTGTTGGTTTTATAGAGTCTGCAGTTTAATACTAAATGTTCCAAACTGAGCATTGAAATGTTTTAAAATACTAATCTTTGAGATGTATAGCCCGGACTACGGTAGCCGACAGGTGCAAATGCGTTTCCACGGCCCAAGACACTTCCATACTTGGAAGGTGGGGTAGGTAAGTTTGAGAAACCGGCTCAAGATACACCTGTTGTTATATTCCATGGAATGCTCTTAACATCCAGATAGCAATGAATATCTTAAGTGCTTTGACAAAAAATCCATAAAAAAAATTCATCTGTGGAAGCCGTTGTACTGTAAAAAGCACGACCAATCATCTGAGCCAGCCCGGCTAAAATAACTGGATGGCCTACCTGCCTGTCAGCCTTCCATCTGTGCACAAACTTATCTCGTGCCCTTGGTCATGTGCGCGTTCGTGTGTGTTGGAGGACAACCCAGTCTCATGGCATTTCGTGTTCACCAACACGATTTCCCCTTTTTTTCGTGTTGCACAGCACGATTTTAAAAGCAATGTATTTCTACTGGTAATGTGTTTCGTGCCTGCAGCACGTCTTTTTCTCCGGTCGGGTCGTGGAAGACAGGAAGCTGTGTGGTTCATAATAACATGTTCTTACTCAATATCAAACCACAATTATTGCTTTTATTTTAAATTGTATAATTTCAGACTTTTGTTGTCATCTGTGAGGAAAATAAATCATGTTTATTTATATAGCCCAATATCACAAATGTTACATTTGTCTCAGTGGTCTTCACAGTTTGTACAGAATATCAGTATGACAATACGACACCCTCTGTCCTTAGACCCTCACATCGTACAAGGAAAAACTTCCGGAGAAAACCCACAGTTTCAAGGGAAAAATGGGAGAAACCTCAGGGAGAGCAACAGAGGCGGGATCCCTCACTCAGGACGGACAGACGTGCAATAGATGCCGTGTGTACATTTAAAAGATAATACATTTGCAACATAGGTAGTCCAAATGTTTGGAAATGCATGTGTGTATAATAGGAAGATGAATCCACGAGGATATCCATCCAGGACCGATGATCCAGGAAAACCAAAAAGAAAGAAATGTGGGGCTCAGAGCCTCAGAATACTGAAATCTGTATTTTTTTAAATCTTTTTTTCTTTGTGGCTCTCTCACATCTGACTGCAACACTAACTTTGCACCAGTCAAGTTGAGGTAAGTGTGGTCACTGGGTAACTGGCCAACACCGCTCTGAGCTGGTGTGGCTCCAACACCCCTTTCTTCACATTCCCCCCTGAACTGATCTCTTATAGTCTGTCCTACCTGCTGAGAAATGTGTGTTATCAGGTTATTTAAAGCTGCATCATTTGTATCTGGAAGGCTTGAATGTGAATCCTCCTCCCTCTGAGGAGATGCTACATGACCTGGTATGCGAGTAGAACAAAAAGCTGGCGAATCTAAATTGACAACGGGTCAGGGGTGAAAAAGGTGAGAAGTATATTATCCCTCTAGGGGGGTCCGGGGGCATGCTCCCCGGAAGAAAATGTAGAATATTCCATATTTTAAAGCATCAATCTGATGCATTTTGAGATGCATTTTTTTGCCAACCTGGGGAGAGCTGGAGAAACTTAACTTCAGCCATGAGTCAAAAATATTATGGCCTCCTTACTAAGTATTATCAGGGATGCAAACTCATCAGGTATGGAAAAGGTGACAAGGACCCGAGCCCTCACGGAATATCGGCTTTAAAATGAGGAATAACAGAGGATTTTAGCAGTCAAAACAACTAAAGCAGCAGTGTTAATAATAACAGAAACGCTAAAGAGTCACATCTAATAGAAATATATAAAAGTATTTATTTTAATTGTGTAGCAGTCAGTTTATAATTTTGGCAGCACTGTTGAGCATTTTGAAAATCTATTGTCATGCCTCTGTGCAAGGCTGAGTCTTTCTATCTTTATGGCATCTGGTGTAAAGTAACTAAATTCATAAACTCAAGTACTATACCTGGGTACAATTTTGAGACACTTGTACTTTATTTAAGTATTTCAATGTTTTGCTACTTTGTTCTTCTTCTCCTCTACAGTTCAGAGGTAAATGGTGTACTTTGACTCCACTACATGTATTTAATACCTTTAGTTACTTTACAGATGTGGATGAATGATGTGAAATCTAATCAAGTGTTGAATCAGACTTTAGTTCCACCTGGAGTAAATCCACAAGCTATCCTGCCGTATACAAAGTCATTCAAACTAGCTGCACCTTTACGAGCTTTGAGAACACTTTAATGATCAATCATTATAAAATATATCATATATATTATTCTGAAATGGACTAATCTGCACAACGACTACTTTTACTGTCGCTACTTTCACTATATTTTGATGAGAATACTTTTCTACTTTTACTTGAGGAACATTTTGAATGCAGTACTTTTACTAACAGAGTATTCCTTCCTACACTCTGGTACTTTTACTTTTACTCAAGTACAAGACCTGAGTACTTCTACTTTGACTCAAGTACAATATCTGAGTATTTCTGCTTTTACTCAAGTACAATATCTGAGTATTTCTGCTTTTACTCAAGTACAAGATCTGAGTGCTTCTACTTTTACTCAAGTACAAGATCTATACTTATACTAGGGTTGCCAGAAACTGACCATGATCAAAATCGATTATTCGGCAGCCCTGGCGAATAATAATCGATTATTCGTGGGAGAGAAGAAAAAAAAAACTCATACAAAAGGAATTCCGTTGTTTTCTTTACTGGAACATGTTTAACAGTACAAACAACAAACATGCACGCATGTCATCACAACGACGTGGCGTTGAAGTGAAGTTGGTAATGGCCGGCTGTGCTGCGTCTTTCTCTGTAACCTCTTTGGCGTGCTTCGCACTCAAATGCGAATGCATTGTTGAGGTTGAGCTGTGATAGACCAACGTCTTTTCGCAGAGCTTAACTTCCTTTGGACTTGTAAGTTTGAAGTAGTTCCACGAGGAGGAACTCTTTTTACCTGCCGCTTTGTTCATCTTTAGTCGCACGTGTGAGGGAGAGGGGGGGTGGGGGCGGTGTGTCGCGTGCTGCAGCAGCAGTCTGCTCTGCACGCAGGCTTCCTCCAAGTTTACAGTAAAACAAACTGGTGGTGTGACCAATGGCCATTTACAATTATGAATACTATTACTATTATTAGCATTAGTCTATATTTTGGTTGAAACTAAGCCAGAAAACAATAAAATAAACATAAATAATAATAAAAAAATATATAAATAAAATCGATTTTTAAAAATAATATTCGATTATGGAGACTGTAACGAATATTCGAATAATCACTGGCATCTCTAACTTATACCACCTCCGTTTATAGCCTATGAAAAAACGAAGGCTAAAGCTAACGTTAGCAGATAGTGACAATGTATGCTAGCTAGCTAGCTCAACGATAATATTGCGACAGAAAAACTTTTCAGTGCACATCACGCTCTGCGCTCCGACAGGGAGCTCTGCTCTGAACACCTGAACGGCCCGTTCTAACAGCTGTTCACCAGCGGTCCAGTCTGTACTGCACAGTTAATATTAACGAACGCACCCGTAGGTAATGTGGCTGCTGAAGCTAGACCATCTCGCGGAGCAGCAGAGCCGACAGGCAGGAAGACTCGAGCACACAGCTCGCGCTGCATTATAATGTATAAAAAAAGAACACCATGCGTGTCATGATAGCACATAACAGCTCGCGGCCGCAGATTACTCCGGGTCCCAGACCCCCCCATACCCCAAAAATATTTTTATTGCAGATCTACATGAATCACACAAACGACCTATTTTGGATTCAAAACGGCGAATTTCGCCGAAAGGTGAGTGATGCTCATGCCTGTACATTAGCTGTACCTCTGACTGGGATAAAAGGGTACCCGCTGATGGGTTTTCCTCTTCCAAAACCGAAACTAAAACTGTCAGTTAGAACATTGTCCTCATCCATTTTACCAGTAACATATGTCCTTTTTAACCCTGTATACCAAACTTCAAAATTCAGTATACAATAAAATACAGAAATGACAAATGTACTCTCTAAACAATGAATGTAAAACAATTACAGAGAGAAAAAAAACAAAAACAAAAAAACAGTTTCCTCTATGTGATTCCTTTTCTTCAATACATGAAAGCAAGTGTGCGGCGTGTAGCAACCTCTGGTGACCATGCTGGTGTTGATCCACAGCCTCAGGAACGACGATGGAACAGTCTGAAGCACTGTGAATCCGGGTCACGGCACCACTGTAACCGGTCTGGTTTGACGCCACATGTGATCTCTGCGTTGTGTTGTGTGAATGCAAACGACTTCTTTCTTGCCAACCAGGATTTATTCTCTGTGCAAAACAGAATATAATAATTAAAGCATGAAATGGCTTCATCAGCTTTCTAACTTCACACTTCTCCTCAGTGGGGCCTGAAGCTAACTCAGGCAAGTATACAGAGTTCTAAATAATACAATTAACAGATATACATTTATCCATGGTGGCAAACCGGTTCTTCTTTGTAAATTAATATATACAAATATAACCATTAATTTACACTTACAAAACACAAAAATAATACCCACATACCTGTGCAAAACAGAATATAATAATTAAAGCAGGAAATGGCTTCATCAGCTTTCTAACTTCACACCCACATGTTAGGTTAGCATATAGCTAAACTTTAGAAAGCTCCCAAACACTGTTTGAAGCGCTGCACATTATATAAACTACAGTCACACACGGCAAAATATAGATATCAACTGCAAATAGGTTTGGCTTTTGTGAAGTGTAACATTAAACAATCTATTAACATATAAAATACAACATTTATGACACCACTCGTTCCACTTACTTCTCCTCAGTGGGGCCTGAAGCTAACTGAGGAGAGTAGCACGAGTCTGCAGAAATGTGCCGGTGCCAAGAGTACCAAAATAAAACGTACTTTTCAAAATAAAAGCATCTAAAAAATAAAGTGACAGTGACAAGTTTTACAAATAAAGTATGGACAAAAATGATTTTACTGAAATATAAACAAGTGAAGTTATACATCGGTAACACCAGGAAACAGAAGGTTGTAATCCCTACTGAATCCCAGCACACCTTAATGGGACTGGCTAAAGCCGGAGATCATGGAGATTACCTCAGCTGAACTGTAAATTGAACTTCACGCACACGCATACAAACACGCTGACCTGGATTAACCTGTTAGTTCATTGAAGGATCCAGTAATTAGATTGTTAAATAAGGGACATTGTCTCCTTATTGTACCGTGAGCTTTGCATCACATGGGTGGTTAAGACTAATACTTTCAAACTAGAGCAACCAAGAGGAGGCTATTAACAATAGCTAGTATCACAGTCGGTAAAACAGTTCTAGATCTAAACTGTAAATACAGTAATATCATGTTGGGATTGACCAATTGTTGCCTTTGAAAGACTTGTTGCAGTGTGTTTTTGGATGCCTCTGTTGTTGCTGGTCAGTACACCTGTGTGCAGATGGAGAACGGTCGCTCAGCTGTTATCTTTATTGCAGTTTGCTCTTTTCTACCATGCTATGCTAAAATGTAGCGGGCTGTGGCTAACTTTAATGCTGGGGTTACCAGAGCTGGTTACTGGATGTGTTATAACATATCTTGGATGTCAAGTTATCCCGTCTCTTCATCTCAAAATAGTAATGAGAGAGTCATCTGATGTAGGCTGCTGTGGTCACCTTCAGCAGGCCGTCACCGGATGTAGCTAGGAGCCACTTGGGCACCGAAGATTGGAGGTCCTTGCAGGGGATCAGGAGAAAGAAAAAGGTGTAACAATAGGCCTCTGGGATATTCCATTTCTAGTGAAGTCATAGGTCACAGCTACAGTACAAATCTTGTCCTCAGGCTGGAAGGGCACTTCCGGTTGGGGACAGAGGAAGTGGTTTTGTATTTTCAAAAGAAAATAAGTTTCTGTGAAATTAGGATATATGGCTAAAATTCTACACTAGGACTTTTCAATCACTGAAAAATGTATTGAAACAGCAAAACACTCATGAAGAAAAAAACATTATGCGCCACGTCACGTGTGTAAAGTTGACAGGCAAAAACTAAGGACATGGGAGACATATAACAAGTCATGGCCAATCAGCTGACAACCGTCTGGGTTCACTGGTGATGGAACTAGGGATGCTACGATTGCTAATTTCGGGGCCGATCGCCGGAATCAGTATCGGCCGATACCGATCGAGTGGGCGGGGCCTAAATGGAAGATTTAAACATCACTTTAAATCTTCCATTTAAAGTGATGTTTAAAACTCAGTTAATGCTCATTCACTGGAGCTTCCACAAACAACAATCAACTTAATTATTACATTCAAATGATGTACATTATTCAAGTTTACATTCACTTTGGATAATAACACGGGAGAAATGAGCGGAAGCGCTCTCTTTTCCTCTCTCCCCCTCTCTCCCCCCTCTCTCCCTCCTGACAGCCGTCAGTATCGTCTCATGCAGCTCACTGATCCAGTAATGAGTGACCCGACAGTGAAGAATAAATATATATTTATAACTAGTTTAGCTTGTTCCAGAGGTAGATCAAATAGCTAAGTGTGTTAGGTCTAACTCTTGTGTGTTTCGCTCCGCTCACCGGTCCGGCGGGCGGGGCTGCAGGATTTCTGCTTCACACACGTTGACAGCTATTTTACTGTCTTTTTCGGACACCTTAAAATAATGCCAGACCGGTGAAGCCATGTTGGCGAGCTTGTTTTGCCGCACACAGAGAAAAGTGTCATGTATTTTACGTCATGCGATCGGCTCTCGCGATCGGCATGTTTAGAGAGCACCGATCGATCGGTAGAGAGTGAGTATCGGTGCATCCCTAGATGGAACCATTGGTGCATCTTCATTCATTTTCAGTGCATAGCTGCACATGTAAGTCCAAACACAAGCTGTTTCTTTAATACACATACAATTTAACCGGAGAAAATTAATACAGAGCAGTCTTGTGTCGTCCTACGTGCACGTATCTCTTGTGCACTTTGACTGTCAGCTAAACACCTTCCACCATCAAGGACTAGAGACCGTAGATGTCGTTTAATCGCTTTTAATCATGAAGAAAGGGTGAAACTAGGAAATAAACACAATACAAGAAGTACATAAATATGCGGAAGAATATTTACACACATTATACATTGAATCAACACCAATAACATACACACACGTGGCTGTAGCACAAAATTATGGCTGTAGCTACAGAGGAGTTTACAACACCCATTAACTATCATCTCAAAACTAGTCTCTATAAACATATTCATTGGAAATGAAAGAACACTACCTTACCTTACCTTATATTAATTGTACATACCAATAATGCGACCAAAGGCACGGAACGTCAAGGATTAGGGCAGATTGTGGTCACCAAAAAAACATGTGGCTGTCCTATTCACATGCAGCTTCCTTATGCACTAGGTCACATGGTACATAGTTTACACATTACGCCTACCGCCAGCAGGGGTAGAGAAATCCAACAAATGAACAACAATGTCCTCATCAGGACAGAACAAGCCTGTTAATGAAGTATTTGCAAGTCACATCTCAAAGATCAGGTTTTCATTAGGATTTTATATTTTCCTAATAGGGCCAGACAATCCGCAGAAATTGTTCTACTTGTTTGAGGTTTTTGTTTGGCCAATTTGTAGCAGCACAACAAGCCATTATTACAACCTTATATATGTTCACCTTTTAGTGTTTGTTAATTAGCGGTTAGCAAGTTAGGAAACACTTCCCATGGTAAAACATCCAGGAGACACGAGCAACATTCATTTGGTGTTCCTGTGCACTCAACAAAGTCCAACATTCAGTTTCCTGTTATATCCGTGTGAGTGTCCAATAACCCGCTACTGTAAATGGTTCAGCTGTTGCTGGGCAGCCACTGTACATTGGGTTAATCAGGGCTGAGTGCTAATAGCTCTGTGGAGCTGAGGAGAACCACAGTGTCATTTTCTGTCTTTTTAAATAACATGTCTGATCCATTGCTAATACATGAATATGGATTAGTGCATTCCATTTATTGTTACTGATATAAATGTGCCAATTAACGGTGCTATTGATTTCAATTGGTATTTTCCAGCCTTAGTGCTTTTTGAATTACAATGTGAATAATGTGTTGCATGCCTGTAAGTGCACATGCCAACTTGTCTGTGTACTTGTTTGAGCGCAGTATTGGCACTGCATATATTTTCAATTATGAGTAGCTTTGCTGGAAGAACGAGCAGGGACACTATTGGCTAACCATTTCTATAATTTGCTATTAGTGTTAGAACTATAGCTTGATTTGCTTCCTCTCTTTCAGTCGCTCTCTCTCATCCCCTGGTTTAATTGGCTTTTCAGTGTAAAAATGTGAAAAAGTCACTAAGACGGTGGCAGCTTTCCATTTAAACAGATTATGGATGGAACAGTTACCAGTGAGGGCCAAATAGCCCTTTGTAATCCTCACAGAGGACATTTAATTAACTGGCCTTCTGTTTCTTTCTTTCTCTCCCATTCTGTTTATTCCTTCCGTTGTCCTTCCTGTCTCTCTTTTTCTGTCTCACTCCATCAATCAATCAATCAATCAATCAATCAATCAATCAATCAATCAATGTTTATTTATATAGCCCAATATCACAAATGTTACATTTGTCTCAGTGGTCTTCACAGTGTGTACAGAATATCAGTATGACAATACGACACCCTCTGTCCTTAGACCCTCTGTCCTTAGACCCTCACATCGTACAAGGAAAAACTTCTGGAGAAAACCCACAGTGTAAAGGGAACATGGGAGAAACCTCAGGGAGAGCAACAGAGGAGGGATCCCTCTCCCAGGACGGACAGACGTGCAATAGATGCCGTGTGTAAATTGAAAAGATAATACATTTGCAACATAGGTAGTCCAAATGTTTGGAAATGCATGTGTGTATAATAGGAAGATGAATCCACGAGGATATCCATCCAGGACCTATGATCCAGGACCACAGCCACGACTCAAGATCCAGGACACAGGACCGCAGGATCATCCATGACTCCGGATCCCGGCGTATATAGACACCAAAAAGAAAGACATTTGGGGAAGCTGGGTTAATCGGAACATGAGAGTACACAGGTATAGACAGAGAGAAGGAAGAAGTAAGATGTCCCCCGACAAACTAAGCCTATATCAGCAAAACTAGGGGCTGAATCTAATCAGCCCTAACTATAAGCTTTATCAAAAAGGAAGGTCTTAAGCGCACTCTTAAAAACGGATAGGGTGTCTGCCGCCCGAACACAAACTGGAAGCTGATTCCACAAATGTGGAGCTTGATAAGAAAAGTTTTATAATATGTGAGTCACACACACACACACACACACACACACACACACACACACACACACACACACACACACACACACGCGCGCGCGCGTTCACACACACACACACGTTCACACAGTGTTGTCAGGTACAATGGAACTCTTCATAAGACGATGCGGGAGCGGGAAAGTTTGTGCTGCATGTTAACGCTAAATGAAAGCTTGGTGCTAGAGGAGTACAGGGGAAGATAAGGAGTCGAACATGCTGCCTTCAGCGCACTCTAAAAAGTCATTCAGGGGACCTTTTACCACCACTTAAGTAAATGCATGGTTGCAAGATACACATTTTGAATTCATTGATTTAGATAAACATTTTAATTTGCAAACATGAATGTATAAGTTGTGTTGACGTTATGATGTCGGTAATTACATCAACTTAATATTGTGTGTATTTTTAACTCTGATTTCTGCGTTAATTGACTTAAAAACAAAATTCAAGTTGTAGTAAGTAATGCAATTGGCTTGATAACTTAATTGTTCTACACCTTGAGTTAAGGATTTCAAGTATACTCCCACTTAACATGCCTGGACAAGTTCCGACAGTTAAGACAAATAGAAATACACAAAGGACATTTTAAGGTGAGTGTCATATTTTCTCATTCAAATACAGTATAGCCTTGTAGTTGCACTGTATAGGCAAACTTAGCAGCCTTTGACATGTGAATAGTTCTGTGAGAGGATACAAAGTGGCTACTGTGAGAGTAAAAATACTTTGGTTGCTATGGTGATATCGCTTTTTATTAAATCAAATTCTCGGTGAAGCAGATCAAGGACATGCTTCTTGAGGTAGGATCGTTATGTAGAGTTGTCATTGAAATGCAAGTTGTTGGCAGTCTCCCATTCAGAATATATTCATTTAGGTAATTGCTCTTTTTTTCCTTTTTCAAAAATAGCACAATAAAATTGAAGTATGCAGAGAACTATAGGCATCCGCTGCCTTGTCGTGTACCTTGGAGAAAAGGAAGAGGACCTTTTAAAGGAGTTTAGCGATGTAATTAAAAATCTTTAAATAACATCAAATCCATGGGCACAGTGGGCACAGGACAAAAGCGCTGAGTCTCAGTCAGTTACATTTTGAAGCATATTGCACTTTTGGCCACACCCCAATCAATAATATCTTAGAGACGTTCAGCATGGATAGGTGTTGACAGCAATGGCATGGAAAAAGGATTGTGTAACATTTGAAAAGTGGCTTCTGCTCTTCACTTAACCAGTTCACATATCGTATGGAACCTGCAAAAAAGATGAGAAGGTACTAAAACTTGCGCGGATTGACAAAATCTGTCCACATGCATTTAAACACTAGGCAAAGTACTCAAAAGCACCTCTGTGTGTCTTCAGGACCACATTGCCATGACGACACACACATGCAGACTCAATAGGTGAAAACAATACCAGCGTTGCTTTAGCAGCTGGCAATAATGGCTCTGAATTAGCTAAGAGTGACCGTTTAAAAAGTATGCACCTAATTCATTATCTCCTATGCGCTAACCTATTATTTAATGTGCTTCAAAAGGACATGAATATCGCCTTCATCAGTGAGCGGTCCACCCAGGGTCTGACCATACGATGGCAGCCATCGTAGTCGAGGGAAACAAATTAATGAGCAAGCAGTCTGCGATAAATGCGTTCATACTGTTTGAAGTAATGACTGTCGGCAGTGGAAACATCTTTGTTACATCTTGTGTGAAATGGATGTGTGATCTGCAGACTGGCGGCCATTGAGAGTTTGTTTCTGTAGTTTTACAAAAACGTTACAGATTTGACATATTTGGCACTGGTTTTAAATCTGCAAAGACCTCTGACTTCGATGTGATGGCAGCATGTATTTGCTGTGTCCCCATGGTAATATGGCTAATGTGTTTATTTATTATTTGTGGGGCAATTTAAATTTGTGTTATTTATCTTTTTTTTCAAGATTGAAATGAAGCTCAGCGCAAGTTCTTTCAGGAAGACTGGGTTCATACATTCACTCCGCAGCTGCATATAATCAGCTCATCACAGGCGTTCTCTTTAACCTATTACATTTCACCTCATTCTCCAGCAGCCAATCAGCGTGCTGCAGCCAAACTATAAAATGGTTCTCCTCTCTGCTGCAGTCAGCTGTGATTTCAGGTGGTCATGTCCTCCCCATCCACCTCCTTTCATCACATCCAGTGCCAGGAGAGCTAATCCAAAGACCTCATCACAACCCCTCTTCATCCCATCTCCTCATCAAATCCAGATCTTCAGCATCATCACCAGTGTCTAGACCCTGGGGGGGTTCCCTATGCTCACGGGCCACGGCTGCATTTCCCCCTTTAGATATACGATTTCAGGATCAAGGTCTAATCGCCAAAGACTTAACATTCATCATATGACATGTCTCAATAAATGTTCAAACTAAATGAAGTCTCTCCTGATTGAAACATCACGTGTTGAAATAAACAACTGCAGTTCAAGATAAAAAGTGAATTGCCTAACATTTTTGTTGTGGAATAAATTAATTTCTTTCTTTAAAGGCAAAAACATGAAAAAGCTAAAAAAAAAGTATTGAATACAATATATTTAGAGCAACTATTACTAAATAGTTGTCAACTTAAAAACTTGTGTTCACAATGATGGTAATTAATCAAATACAACTTGAAATTCCTTTTAAATAATGTGGTAAAACTAGTTGGAACAACTTGATCTTTGGAGTAATCAACTTAAAAACGTGTGTTTTTAACACCTCTGATTGTAGAGGAAAAGCCTTCTCCCCTAACTCAAATAAGTTTGTTGGTTTAACACAATTTAATTAGAAGTTGTCATAACTCAATAAACATTGATGCAAACTGTTGCGTTGAGTTTCCTTGTTGAGCCAAAGCATCTGTTTTTAGATTGTACTGTCAGCACAATGTAGAGCAGTAAGGGGGGGGGGGGGGGGGGGGGGGGTATTGTGAAACTGAGGTAGCGGAGTGAGAAAGGTGCTGATTGGGGTCATTGGAGGAGGAGGAAGAGGACAGAGGAGGAGGAGAAAATAAGATGAGAAGAGGAGTGGGGGGGGTCTGTGTTTGATTCATCAGCTGGTAACTGAAGGCCTTTCATCCTCAAGATACATTAAAGTGTTGCACACTCACTTCCACACACACATGGAGATACTAAGGATGAACAGTATAAATGTTTTCAGCCAACACTGACGGAGCCTACACGCGGCGGCGTGCGTTGCCGCTTGGCGGTGGGCGTGTCTTGAGCTTGGGGAGTCAACGCGAGCAGCCCGACCAACAACCAACCACATGAATGTCCCGCCCCGGACATACAAAGCAAAGCATTCATGCTACATCCATGCTGGCTAAATATACTGTCGATGCTTGCTAGCTGTCCATTCAAACGAAGTACACTGGATATAAACTCCCCAAACAAGCGAAAACCTACCAGTTTCCCCCACTGTCTCTGCCACCTCCCCCCATGCCTGGCTCCTCCGGTTTGTATCCCTGTATGTAAAGAGGGACTGGTCATAGAGTACCGGGTGATTCCCTACCGCCACGATCATTTTCTCCTCCATTTGTTTACATATGAGAAATAACTGCGGTCTGGCTCTCCCAACATACACGCGGTTTGATTGGCTAGCGCTTGTACTGTCAGATTTACATACGAGGGATTTGATTGGCTGATGCCTCCGTCGAGGCGGCAAAAGTAGAACATTGCTCTACTTTTGCAGCGAGCACCGCGAGAGAAGCTACGCTTTGCTCCCACAATGCAGTTTGGCGAATCGTGACGTCAACCCATTCAAAGTGAGTGGGCAGAAGCGTTGAAGCGGCAACGCACGCCGCCGTGTGTAGGGGCCGTGATAACTCATTATCTGCATTATAATCGCCGGTACAGATACCATTTCTTTTTTTGTGATATAATTTTCATTAATTCTTCAAGCCAGCTTCACACGGTGACACAAACAATGCAATTGTACATACAGAGAAAATAAATAATATCAAAGACCCGTTGTCTACTTCACCTCTACTTGCTGTAATATGTAAAATAACATTTTATTTGATTTAGTACTGTTGCGAGGTGGGGGTTTTTACAACCCAACTCCTCACCGCGTGTTGTTTTGACGAGTCCTGCTTGAAATCATAACAGGGAAGGAATTAGAAGACACCAGGATACCAGTTAAACAATAATCCGTTTTAATTAAACAAAGTAGTATAATGCAATACGATATAATATAATACATTACTTATACAATTCAAAGAGTCATATAAGCAATGTGTGGAGTACTCCCGCCCTTATTCACGCCCTGCGGACATCCTATCGTCTTGACAGCGCATGAAGAGAGAGCTAACAACCAGAAAAACATTTCCCTAATACAAAAGAAGGGGTGGCGTTTCATTGGGGAGATACCAAAACGCTATCTCACAGGGAATCAGCGCCTGGCAGCTTTGAAAGCCACAGGTGTTGGGAAGGCACCCCATTTGAAACTCAAGGAAAATGTCCCTCCCATTTGTAAAACATATCGATGGTTTAACCCAGAAAACATTATCAGGGATAATCTTTACACTCCAAACAGAAATCACCCTTAATTCTGCATCTTCCTTCTTCACAAATAGCTTAAAACATTATTTTGCTAAACAGGTAAACAGTCAAAGAAAAAACTATTGTGCTCATCTATTTCTAACAAAAAAGGGAACATTGTTTCAGAAATCTATAAAAAACCTCTCTATATTGGAGAGGAAAAATGTACCTTTTGTTCCTTCAACTATTAACACACAGGAATGTATAAACTCACACATATACTTATCCAAGATACATAGATTTCCTTAAAACCTGGCCTGCCAGAGATCTCAAACAGAATTTCCTCTCCCCACACCCTGTGCTGCATACCTCGACCTCCCCCACTGCAATAAAACTTATTTTTTACAGCCCTTTGTCTCTCGCCATTTTAGTCCTCACATTTATGAAAGGATCAAAACAGAGAAATCACTATAAAACACAAACACAGGTATTGCTTGAACAGTATTCACTTAACTGCTACTATTTGATAATTACCAGGGAACTCAACAGACCTCTTTTAGTGTCTGGAAATTGCAACAAGACTTTCTGCCCTTTTACATGTATCACAGTTCTTTGGTACAATATCTCACATCAATTTCCACAGTACTTATACTGTACACAGTTTATACATGCCTTTAGGTGAGCTGTGGTAATCATGGGTGGCGATATTTACAATAGACACACTTACTTCCACATACATTTGTAGATAATAAGGATGATCAATATTGATTATTTCTTTTAAGCCCACACTGAAATCCAATAATTAACTTCCGTTGTATTGCCAATATAAATAAACAGTATTTTTTTCTTTTTCGGTAACATTTGTATTAACTGTTCGTCAAACATACAGATACAAATTATACAAATGTGAAAATAGAAAAGTAAATCATGCCCAGGAGCCCCTTTCCTAATTCACCTCTTCCCATCCCACCCCTCGTGCCATTCCACAATTATTAAAAGATAGCATTTTAGTATTTAAACATGTCACAACAGTTTATACACAACTGTAGGTAAGAAAGTAGTGCTCATTGGTGGATTCATCAGCTGTTAACTGCATGCTTAATCTATGTTCATCCTCCATCACAGTGTTGGACACACACATTATGTTCCACTTATACAGATGTAGCGCTTCGTTTCAGACGCCTACCCGGGCGGGTCCGTGATCTGCACGGGGTGGGCCCCTGCTGAAAAGGAAAACCCCCCCGCAGGACTTGAAACGCCCCCTTGATAAATACATTTAATTATAATGAAACCAGCAGCAATGGATCATGGATCCACCAGGGGGAGCCGTGAAAAGCTGCCACACTGGAACTCATGTGAAATAAACAGCTGATCTACAGGGATCTGATATAGCGGATATTTGTTAAGATCCATATATGTCACGGATAGGATCATATTCTGTGCTAAGTAAGAGACATGTAATCATTTACTAAACATCACCATGTTTTTATTTAACAAAATAATGTTTAATTCACGTTGGCGTAAGTACAAAACCATCGCTATGTTTTTAGATCAGGAAATGCATCCAGGGTCAAACAAACGATGTTCGATCGTGATCCTCGCGATCATTTAATGTATCATATGTTCGCGAGTTGAAATGAATGCACTCAATTTAATCCACGTGAGTTTACAACAACGACAATAATCGCTTTGTTTTTATATCACATCCGACGGAGGAAAATGCAGCAGCTCTCTACCGATCATCCTAATCCCACGGGCAAACAATAATATGTACAGTGTTCATAGTTTACTGTATTATTAGTGTCTAATATTACTGCTATAATAATCACACATTGAGTTGTTGAAATCAGACCGTCGTTTTTTTTAAACGCTCTGAATGAAACGGCAGCTCTCAGGTGATCAGCTGTGTGTTTACACAATAACATATGCATAGTAATTTAATACCTTCCAGCACACATTGTAAGAATAGTTCTGTTTCATATGAGTGTTGAGAGCCGTATCCACAAATCTACTAATTTTGCCCTCAGTGCACCAGATTGATGCATTTAACTTCAATTTAAATAAAAACATCTTCTGTTGTAACAACAATAACATTATAAATAGTAACATAGCATGGTATTGCACATTTACTGTAGCTTTGAGTGTTACTGGCCTGAGATTTTTTTATTACATGAATGAAGGTGACTGAGGCTTTAATATAGACTTTTCAGTGTCCCACATTTTGCACAGAACTGTCCCACATTAGGAAAACAGATTGTCTGAGACAACTTGGCACTAAGAGTACTAATATGTCTACCATTTCTTTTATGAGTTTAATATCTGCATGTTCTCTTTTGGTTTGATTAGGACACATCCTGGGGATTTCAGAATGTTACTGGATTTTGATTTATTGTATCGGCTTCATGTCGCAATATATTCCCGAAGTCTGAAATGCAAAAATGTTCCACATTAGGGCAATTCACCCTGCATTTAATCATTTTGTTTATTTTTAACGAAATAAATGTGGTTTAATCCATCATGAAATTAATGTAGGCTATTTACTTAGTACATATCTGACATAAACGATTAACACACTGTTCATACTGCTCACAGGCTGATATCTAGTGTATTCATACCCCTCACTGTTTATTCATCATTCAATTCATTATATATTTTATTCTGTAGATTGTGAACATTACTTTTCACTTTACTGCTTGTTGCACCTGGTTAGAAGCTAAACTGCATTTCGTTGTCTCAGTACCTGTAATCTGTGCAATAACAATAAAGTTGAATCTAATCTTGAGCAGGAACTAATGTAGGCTATTTACTTAGTACATATCTGACATTAACGATTAAACACGTTTGTGCATTCTTTATGAATGCAAACCGAGTCATTTCGTTTATTTTTAACGAAATAAATGTGATTTAATCCACATAATTTACTGTGTTAATTGTTTACTTAGTATTGTTTAACTTGAATGTTCTTCACTTTTTAAATGCCTCTGTGATGTGCTGCTACCCATTTCCCCTCGGGGACTAATAAACGAATACTATGACATTAACGATTAAACACATTTGTGCATTCTTTATGAATGCAAACCGAGTCAAGCCGACTCTAATAAACGAATACTATATATTGAACGTCTATTGAATGGCCTTTGTATGTATACAGTACAGTATGGCCCAACCATTTACACCTTCCTTTT
Organism: Pseudochaenichthys georgianus; assembly: GCF_902827115.2. NCBI lineage: Eukaryota > Metazoa > Chordata > Actinopteri > Perciformes > Channichthyidae > Pseudochaenichthys > Pseudochaenichthys georgianus. The sequence continues at coordinate 9,855,784 of NC_047505.1, read as the reverse complement.
TTCCCGTCAAGAGTTTGAATTGGAGAAAGGTAATCGATGGTGCTTTTATAGCCTATTGCATAATAACTGTGTGATTTATATTGCTTTTCAAATGCATATGGCCACCCATTTACACGGCTCTTCCCGTCAAGAATATGAATAGAACTTAGTTAGATCACTTTACATTTCTGCGAATGAATTTTTAACCACACACGTCTCCCCATCCCGAAAATAATAATGAAAATAAAAAGAGGAAACAATTTTCAAGTTCAGTTTTCACCATTTTATTTAAAATAACTGACATACAGTAACAGACACATGCTAGGCCTATCTGCTGCGGAAACCAGGACGAGCGATTTCGGGATCTGTTTTTCTGGGGCTCCTCAGTCTCTCGTTTACCCGGCTCCTGATCTTATGCCACTGGTCAATGTTCAGATTTGGGAACCGATTGGAAACATAAGACTCAATCTGTTGCTTCACATTGAGGGGAAGAGGCATTTTCCCATTGGTCCCAGTCCAGTTGGTTATTTTCACCATTCTCCTATATGTTACAAATGGCGTTATGGCCATGAACATATTAGCAGCATAGATCTCAGGGCGATGCTGTCCCTTCAAAAAGCTGTCCTGGTAAAAACTTTCCTCTCGTTCTGAGGAAACAGCCCTGGTGGGTTCATACCGTTCTCTAGCCCCAACCCCCCCATGTGTCCTATGTATGTTGGGGACCCTTTGTTTAAAACTAATTGGCCATCGGAATGTGTGGAGTCACATTCCACAGCTCTCCCCCCTCCTGTGATCCCCCGCACACAGAGAGAGAGGGAGAAAAACTAAATATACATGACATACTTTGATTTAGTAGATTTCGCATGAGAGCAAAATGAGAATATATGTGTGTAAGAGTGAAAATATGCTGCATTTTGAATGTCCGATAGTCCACCATTTCCACCGGAAATATCAAACATTTAATAAAAGTGAAAAACAATGAACAAGACTTAACATATTCATCATAATTAATTATATTTATTTCGTTTGGATGTAGGTGATCTTCTACTATATGAACATTTTGGACCCAAAATCACAACAAAAACGTAAAAACAGATTTTGAAAATGATTTTATTTTTCACAACACAAACATACACAACGAAACCATTTAAAAGCTGGAAATATATACATGGGATGTGACTATGATAATGTGAAAGTTTGATTGAGGTAGCATGGGATTTCATTCTGATAAGGCAAAAGTGTTATTATAAATATAATACAAATATATATATATATATATATACACATTATGTACAAAAATCTGTTTTTTCTGTCTTTATCTGTGCCACGCTTCAAAGCGGTTTCTGTCAACTACGACACAGAGGGCAACATCACAGATTCCTCCTCCTCCATGTCAAAAAACAAGCTTAAAGCTTGACTCACGTTCAGAGTTCTCTTCATCATAGTTGAGTCTTCAAAACTCTAAATCTATCTAACTATATCTACATTTTCAATGTTTGTTTGTCACTTTACTTCAATCGCAGTCTCCCGCAGCCTCTCTTCGTCTCCCGCAGCCTGTCTTCGTATATCTTCGTCTCTCTCCATTTCCCGCCGTCTCTCTTCGGTTCCCGCCGTCCCTCTTCGTCTCTTTTCGTCTCGTTTCGTATCACTCCGTTTACCTGATTACCTCACCCCTTCCTGGTAAATACATCCTGTTGAGCAGAATCTACAGTTTCCAGTATTTTCCGTTTCGTAAAATGATAAAATACGGCGAAAATATTAAAATATATAGTGGTTCCATTATTCATACTTCTGAAATATATCTGTATTAACTTTATATCATCGTATGTCCGTGTTTATTGGGTATTTTTGCATGAAACAAAGACTGGCATATAATTTCGAGCCAGTACTTTCGACAGAAATACACATATACATCCTGTTGAGCAGGATCTACAGTTTCCAGTATTTTCCGTTTCGTAAAATGATCAAATATGGCGAAGATATTCAAATATGTGCTTCCATATTTCATACTTTTGAAATGTATTAACTTTATATCACCGTATCTCCGTGTTTACTGGGTCTTTTTGCATGAATCAAAGACTGGGATATACAGTAGTTTCAAGCCAGTACTTTCGACAGAAACACACGGCAATGTTGTCCGGACTGTTGTTTTTATGCGGCACCGGCTTGAACAGGTCATGTGATCTGATCACGCCGGCGTGACGGTCGACTCCAAAGGGTTAATATTAAATAGATATAAGTATTTTTACAACTTGTATTTAGAAATACTCTGTTGTAATTATTGATGCATACATGTGTTCATCCATTCAATGTGGCATCTGCTATAATGGGGTTAATGTATGATATTACTTAATAATACAATACATTATAATATATGATATGATAATTACATTTTAGTTTTATTCATTTCTTATTTCATAGTTTCTCATTATTATTATTATTTTTTATCGCTCATCTTATTTTTGATTTTATTAATCTGTGTGAATCTGTGCTGTCCTGTTTTTCACTCTCACCCTGTTGCTGTTTGAACTACTGAATTTCCCCACGGGATTAATAAAGGTCCATCTTATCTTATCTTAATGTATAAGTTGATTTACTTCAATCTACTGTACAATATTACAGGAAATATACTGCATAAAGCAAACTATATACTTTATTTGATCTAAAATATTGATGTTTCTACAACACCCATTGTGTATTTTGTGAATGAAGCGCCATCTCATGGTTAAATCCTGTAATTGAACAAATGGGGAAATTGGGCAACGCCCTCTAGCAATTTGGCAACACCCCCAGCCACTGGCATCCGCTGGGCTTTTGACTGGGACACACCCATTTGAGTCTGATCTGGAGTGCTACATCTGTATGTGTAGAATACATTTATCTGCTCTTGATATGAAATTGGAATGTATTCCAACTGACAACTGAAAACATACAGCAGACTCATCATGTTCATTTATTATCTTTCTGGTAAAGCAGATGGGTGTTTCTCAATGTCGAGGAAGGCTGCTCCAGAGCCACTATTTCAAGCATACTACGTCATCGAGTGCCGCCGAAGGACTGTTCCAATGTCCAGGATACTTGGAATTCTACCGAGGCCGGCGTCCTTCGTAGCGAGAAATTTCAAGGCTGCACATGTGTGCAGTCTTCAAATCCCCACAATGCTTTGCGCACGAACCCATTTCCAAATATTTGGCGGAAATCACGCTCCATTTAAGGCGGGGCCTCGCATATGACGCACACCTGTTAGCCTGTTCCACAATTCTTTGTTTTCCGAGGCTAGGAAGGATTCTTGCCTCGCTTCTGAAGCAAGTGACTCGGAAGACATGTGCTACCAAGCAAGCGTCCTAGCCAGTGTGCTTGTTCTTCTTCTCTGTGTTTATTGTCGCATCACAAATTGATTTTACCACCTATTGTCTAGATGCGGCGCTTGTTAGGTCAAGGGAAGCAATCTGGCTCCGTATTATCAGAATAATCATACCTAGTGGATACGTTTTTGAGTTACCTAAACATATTTGCATATAGACATCCACAGGCCAAAGGGTTCATCAGGAACATCCCCCCCAACAGAGTTCATTGCCCTATTGCTCTCCGTATTGGCTTTCTGTAATGTTGACTCATGCACCACTTACATCTACTTGAAAAGCCAATCTGTTTGGCTCATAACTGTGTCCTTGTTTTAGATAATAGAAGTCATTGGAGACATTATGATTGTTTTCAGTGACGTTCTTGGCACCCTTGATATGTTGATTTTGTGCTGAATATGTTTTCTTTGTTGGTGTTATATAAGAAAGTGGAATTGGCTTCATGATGCTCGTTTCCCACAGAGATTATAAAGTCAAATGAATCTAATGATGCATAGAAATTATGCAAATACGCTCTTCTCTACACCTACACGGTACTGCCAGACAGATATTATATAGTTTAAAGTGAAGTAAGTCACCAGAGTTGTTTTATAATTGTGTTATGTTGAAAGAGTGAGGAACACCATGGCTGTGGTCAAAAAGTAAAACAAAATGTTGGGTCCTTTGTCCTTCATAAACACTTTTCTTTAACCTCAGTGAACAACTTACTGAGTTTAAGGATGATTCTGAAGCAAAAGACATCAGCGCTGCGAAGAGAATCCAACTGTATTTTGGCAACGTAATTATAATGCACCAAAAGATCTTATTGATGTGCGTCTGCTATGGGACAACTAAGATTTTCCGTTGATGGAGTACTAAAGGCACATCTAAATACCCATTGTGTTGTTTAATGCAGGATTTATTCACCAGGACAACATTGTACAATTTATATTTCATTACCAAGGATGGAATTAAGAAAAGTTGCTCGCCCCCACTTGATCCTTACCGCTCGTATTGATTAACATTAGTCCAAATTAGCGTTATTATTTGAAACTAATTGAATAAATAATACTTTATGCAGTTTCTCCATAGCTTGTTAGGCCTACGAATCTAACTTTGAAGCATCGCCAATCAAACGTGTTCAATAACAAATGTATTAAGAAACATCACCCAACATTTCTAGTTCACCTTTCACAGATTGTTGATGGTTCCAAACATGACCACTTTGGCAAGTTGAGGCATTAGATGTGGAATGCTAAATAAACCAATAATGCACCGTAACTTACACAATCTGCATTTGCTGGTCACGATCGGTTGTTTCCGTTGACGGACAAATAGAGCGCCACTTTAAATGCTGTGGCCACAAGGACCTGCCGTCATTATCTCCTTACGGTTAATTGTATCCAAAGCCAAAGGACATAACACAAAGGACGCATTAAAGCTCCTTTCCTGTCATCTACAGCAATTGGACAGCTCTTATCATGGCTGCCACTCAGGTACTTCCTGTTTGTTTCACTTTGTTAGGAAGCTTCCGAAGCAAAAAGACTGCAACCGTTCATACATTTAGCAGCATGAGATCATCCTAGCATCTGACCCCAAAGTATTCTCTGGTTCTTAATTTCATCAAGATCGAGCACTCAATGTAAAGCAACAAAACGTATGTTAAGGTGGAATAATGATAGCTGCCAGCTATTTTAATTTAATTGAACACCATTTAAACCAACTGACTTCTTCTGACCTTGATGTCTATGGTGGTCAATAGATCACCACCTATAATCGTTGCCAGACTATGTGATGAATTATGGAAGATACTTAAATCTGCTGCAAATAAATGTATATTTGTCCTTTGATTTTAGTTCTGAATTCCACTCAGTTGTATGCATAACGTCAAACTCTATCAACGATCAATATCGTGCATGTTTGATGATGCTTTCTGTAATTTTGGGTTGCACATGCTGATAAATAAAGTAGATTAAATATGAAACATCACCTTTGAAATTAATTTCTCTGAATGTGGTAGATCAAATGTAATAAACCTTATTATTATATTGATGATTGGTATCTGTACAGTGCTAAAAATGTAGGAAGATGTGCATTATTCAAATCTTCTATAATTTATTATATTTGTAAGACCTGATAAATTGTGAGTTTCTTTATACATTTTCTGCAACTACATTTTAGATACCGACATAACACAATTGGATTTTTCTTTGTACAAATCCAGTTAATCCATATGTATTGAACACATTCAAATGTTTTATTATGTTGTAAAAATCCTTTAAATTCAATACTAGCATTGAGCAGTCTGCAGATTGATTTCTAACGGTGGCCACAATGGACTATAGGAAGTAGAGGGAAAGCAGAACCTCCATAGTTTCAAGGTTGAGCCATACTCCATTTATAATACACTTTTGTATTGCGAGGGAAATGTAGTTACTAAAGCAATGTTTTGAATAAATTATTTAAAAACATCTACAATGTATGAAACATGTTCTAACTGCATGAAGGGGCTACATAATTGACATTTTCTCAATTATTCAAAGAGTGTAAGCAGTCCGTCTCTCGTGTTTGCTCTCCTACAGTATGCTCAGTGTGTTATTGTGGGCGGTGTTGGCGAAGTCCATAGGGAGTTGGCTTGGCAACTGGAAGGTCACCAGTACAAGTCCCGAAAAGACCAAGTGCTACCGAGGTGTCCCTGAGCAAGGCACCGTTCCCTACACGGCTCCCCGGGCGCCGTACATAATGGCAGCCCACTGCTCCTAACACTAGGATGCAGAGAAACCATTTTGTTACATAGTACCTGTACTACGTAATGACAATAAGTTGAATCATTCATCATCATTCATCATCATTATTGATCTGCATTGTATTTCTGTTTGCTTGGACGGTCAGGCCTTGCTTTTCAGTTGTCATCATGTTATCTGATTAGTTCTCTTTGTTTCTGCTGCATTGTTGCCATCTTGACTGTCTGCCCACCACATGCAGGGGTCAGTAGACAGCATCTTAAAAAGTGTATTTGGCTGTAGTTTTCAAAGGCAATTATATGTGCTATGAAAAATGGTCCTTTCCCACAAAAATCTGTCAAATCACCCCTTGCCGAATTGAGAGCTAATTAGAATAAAGTGTTGTTCTTTGTACATCTTCCAGCTGATCTGCTGAATCACGTGGAGTTCAATTTACAATAATAAGTGCATTCAACCATGTGGGTGCAACCCCATAATCAGAATCAGAATCTAAAATGCTTTATTTATTCGTCCAACAGCATGGAAATATACATACTTACAACAAAAGTTCAAGAATCATCAACTTTTGTAACTATGCTGATCTACTTCAAGAGCTCTATTTACCAATCCATCACATTGTATTCATATCAGAAATCACACATTTGTTTGAGGGACTTTAAGAACTGTACAGCATACAACACCTTGTCTTTAGATTAGTAGAGCCAACAAGGAAAACCTCTGTAGTAAAGCAAAGAAAAAGGGCAGCATGGATAAGGAATTAAGTCGGCCTGGATTGGCCTGAGTCCCAATTCTGTGGATTAGCCTTAGATATCCCTGTTTAGGGGACTTACAGTAAGCACCGTAAGTAGTGTTACGGAATCAGCTTTAGGTGTTGAGTAAATACTGCAACCCTTCTGTCCTTCTAAGAAAATGAAAACAAAATAACTACTGTCTTCTGTCTTGTTTTAAAAACGAAGGTCATTTCTGAATGCATTTAAATGCCTAGCAATACGTATTTTGTCCGGTTTATTTTTTTCACCCAACAACGGCAACCGCCTCACGAAACGCTATGTTGTACTGTTGTATGTTGCCTTAGGGCAACAGTATTCCATAGAGGGTTAATAAACGAAACAATTCAACAAAATTGCGTGTCAAAGTACCAATACCACAGGACCATTTTTCTTTTTCAAAATCAATGCATTATAATTAGTTTTAGGTATAAAAAAATCTCTGGCGGTTCTAGTGTTAACATGACTGTGATTATTTGAAGCCTAAAGTATTAAGCTCACGTTAGCTAAATCACGGTCTCATGACTTCACGTCACCACTGCTAAGCTAGATGCGGCTAATGTTTGGCATGATGACGTTTAGTAGTTTCATGTAGTCCCTTGTTAGCAACCCCCAGTTTATAACACATTGTAAGCTTCAGACATTCACCAGTTGGTTTCTACTGACGTATTTTATGTCGTAGAACCAAACTTAAAAATCTCTTCAGCTTGTGTTGAGCATCTTGTTCCAGGTGTCTGACCAAAACAAATTCAAAAAACGTTAACTCTGAGATGAGAGAACGGGACATGGTAAACTCATTTCTGGATTTTAAGACTCATTCGTGCACCACTCTTTATTCCTTTCTTCCCCACATGAAATTAAGGAAATTAAATAGTTCAGTAATACAAGCACAAAGAGGAACAGGCTACTAAAAGATGCTTCAGAATCACTTCCAATGAATCCAATTAAACTTAACACTAAACAACATATAAACAACAATGGAAATCTGAAGTGAGCCTGATTCTTGACTTTTATGAGACTGTCCGCACTTCAATCATGTGAAGTAAACTATGTATTTAACACGACATATGTTACATCACTACATCCAGCACAAGGCAAAAACAGCTCCTGTTGCCCTTACATAGCTCACTGTTTCAATGGAGAGGCCGATGAGGGGGCAATGCAGGAGTGAAAACTGTGTTTCACTTTGTGGGCAAAAGCACAGACCGGGCTCTGCCTCGATGGGCTTGTGTTACCACGTTCCACCTCAATGAAAGCCTGAATAGAGCCTGTGTAAAGCCTGCATTGCTGGTTTGAAGATATAATGGGTGTAATAACTGATACTAGAAAACAGCGATCAGTCTCTTGCGTTTCACAGCTCAGTTGCCTGTGTAAGACGATCCACATGATTGGATGAGACTCAGCAGGGTGGACAGTGTGATGTCTGTCAGATCAAACAGCTGTCCACTGTCTTTTTGCTTGATATTAGAAACTGTTCAAAGCTCAAGGAATGGGCGGAGATGTGTGAGTGTTGAGATTAAGTCCATTGAGATAGACTAAAACCAGATTCAGGTTTTAATCCCTGTAAACCCATCCCTCCCGCTCGCTGCAGTGTTGACGGATTTGTTCAACAATGTAATACAAAAGTACCCCTACACTAGAGATCCCTCAAGCTTTCTTTTGGGGCGTTTAAACCCAAAACAAGATTTTTGCTACAATTTAAGTCAGAGAACATCAGTTAGAGAGATTTTGCACCATCGTCTGAGTTATTACCAGTAGTGGAAAATAACTATATATATACATAAGTACTATACTACATGCAATGCACTTAGATTTTACTTGAGTTGTTTTCTTCCCACTTTGTGCACTACAATACGTATCATAAGGCTATAATGTACTTTTTACTTCAGTACATTATTATTATCATTATTTTAGTTACGTTATCGAATCTGATTTGTACACAAACAACTTGTTAAAAGCAAGAACTTGTAAAATATGTATTGATATAAGTGCATATAGTGCTTTGATCCTCCTTAGCAATGAAACATCGGACATTTCCAAGTTCACCAATCACAATGGAGAAATCAACTAAGCCGTGTATTTACAGGATTTAATCAATCAATCAATGTTTATAGCCCAATATCACAAATGTTACATTTGTCTCAGTGGTCTTCACAGTGTGTACAGAATATCAGTATGACAATACGACACCCTCTGTCCTTAGACCCTCTGTCCTTAGACCCTCACATCGTACAAGGAAAAACTTCCGGAGAAAACCCACAGTTTAAGGGGAACATGGGAGAAACCTCAGGGAGAGCAACAGAGGAGGGATCCCTCTCCCAGGACGGACAGACGTGCAATAGATGCCGTGTGTAAATTGAAAAGATAATACATTTGCAACATAGGTAGTCCAGATGTTTGGAAATGCATATAAGAAGATGAATCCACGAGGATGTCAGCAATCCTGTGGGAGCCATCGGTAGTATGGTGAGAGTCTGGCAGGACCGCAGAGACAGGTTCAGCCACGACTCTAAGTCCAGGACTCAGATCCAGTGCTCAGGATAGAGGATCCAGGACTCAGATCCAGTGCTCAGGATAGAGGATCCAGGACACAGGACCACAGCTACAGGATCAGGTTTTAATGTAGATTCAAATGTCCAACATTATTTGTATTACACCCAAATACTTAAACAATTATCAAAATGGCTGCATATGAATAATTTGGGGGTAAAACATTTCATGGGTCCAGGTTTTCAAATGTGTAGATTTGCTGATTTTCTTCATAAATATTTAAATGTAAAGGAAACTTCTGTAGCAATGGAGAGTCAGGACTTAGAGAGACACGAGGAGAGTTGGAGCTTTGATGTCAAACACTGGCGGTTTATTACAAGTATCGGCCGGAGAATTTCACATCACAAGTCACAGCAGCCAGAGGTTCTGACTGCACGGAGAGTTGCCTCATCAAATCTGAATAGCCTCTCTCTCGATAGCCCTTTTAACTAGTTCAGAGAGAGTAAACAACATATTTGGGGAGATAGACTAAACAGCTGGGCACCCTGAAGACCCTTCATGGCCTCGAAGCAACCATAAACCATTTTGTGACCGAGAGTTGACCGGTCATAAAACTGAGAATATAAACATTATAGCTGCAGCAACACATTCCTTAAAGGAGATAACATAGTCAGGGTTGGTCATACACGGTTAGACCCCTAGGAGTAAGGAGTATTAATCCCCAACATTAAATATATTTTTGGTCATTTTAAATGTTATCCTGCATGAGTAATTTTGCTCGTAATACTTAAGTATATAAGTACATGTTCCTGATCATAACGTTATTATTTTACTTTACCATTATTAAAGCTAGCTGTTGAGTCTCTCTGTTAATTGTACAGCTAACTCATAGTTCAACTTGAAGCCTTCTCTGCATCCTTTTCTAAGCAAGGTTGTGTGACCTTTGGTTCAAACCTGAGAGGTTGACTTTATTTTATACAAATGTGAGTAAGGTAGGAAGAAACAGTTAATTTCTCCACAAATCAAGATCAATCATAGAAAAGTCATGAACAATGAATTCAAGAAGAAGTTCAACGATGGAAAACGCTTGAATGTCAAAATGAAAGGGTGCACTTCTCTCTATTTCTTTGTAACTTCTACAATACCACGTAACAAGCATGATATTTTCCTATTTAGAAGTTTCTCATTATAAAAGTAAGAGGAATATAAAAGTGATATCTCACAAATCTTATTGCAACTGCATAATGAAGAAGAGCTTTCTTTGTCAAATTAAAACATGAGAGGTCAAGGGAGTGACCCGAGTGTACGTGCAATACTTTTCAAAAGACTTGAATCCCCTGCCACAAAAGCTGGATTCACTAAAGTTATATTGTGAGCACTATTCAAAAGGATTTCTGTTTCGAACTTCCTTTTTACACGTAGATGTTTGTGGCAGTGGGGTGTGGTCAGAGCACCGGCTGCTGGAGTCACTAAATAAAAGCATGCTAGTGACCTGGTTCTGGTCTCCTGCAGTAGGCTGGGTCCGGAGCGGAGAAGTCAAAGCCACTGAGAAGCCTGTCCTGAAGAGCAGTATTGCATATTTCGTTGACCCCAGCTCCGTGTAGCTGATCTGATCTGTTCATGCAGAGCTTTTAATAGAATAGAATATAAGCCTTTATTGTCAATATAAAATACAATGAAATGATGAATGCCTGTAAAATTCACACACACATACAGTATGCAAACAACTTCAAAACATACAAGCAATAAAAGACAAGAACAAGAATAAAGAGTCTTGGTCTTCTGGGAGAGAAACTCCCTCTGGAGGGAACTTTGGGGTTTTGGACTTTGACCATTTATATGCACACAAACCTTTCTCTCACACTACAGGAGAGGGAAAACCCAAAACATCTTAAAGGGCCCCTTTAAGATCCAAGGGTAATTGAACAACTATTTGTACCTCTGTTAAAAAATACATTATTGAAGATAACAACAAAGACTGACCCTAACCCCAATAGAACTGCTGATTACAAACTTTGACCAGAAGTGTTTGTCAGACATCTTTCAGAGAGTGCTCGACTGTGCAGAAATGAGATGGAATCCAGATATAGGTAATTTGATTTAAACAGTTATCTTGCACTCAGCACTGATTGAGTAAGTCATCTATCAACACTTGTTTTCCTAAGACTGATTACTCCATCTCCCCGTCCTTGTTATTATATTCAACCACCTAAGCTCACACCTTCCTGTCTCCAGCATGACAAGTTGACATTTAGCTTTCCGTCGTAAACACATCATTAATTGTGAAACTTTGGATCAGTGCAAGCAAGGTCATAATTCATAGCCTTCACTGATTTGGAGCGCGCTAATGTGAAAAATATGATCCAATTTCTATAAACCTCATTATTTTTCAAAGATGTAACATTAGTCAAGAGTCTTTAGCTTTACTGAAGGAGACACACATATGGAAGTGCTGACAGTAATAAACGAACCCCACTAACACTGGGAATGATTTATTCATGACTCATCCATATAGTACACCTAATTCATTGCCTATGGACAGTCTGCAGAACAAACAAAGACATATGAAGACAGTACTGAGATTCACGCAGTCAACATAATTAACACATTCTCCTCCACATGTCAACATTCTCATTCAATGAGAACACATTTATGACTGGAATAGGTGCGACAGGAACATATGACACTAACAGAACATAAAGGAAAAACAACATGTCTTTTGTTGGTCTGCTGAGAAGTGCATTGATGTTCCTATGACAATATAACATTTGAAGTCATTTCACTGAATTACTGTAGAGAGAAAAGTCAGCTAACATGTACATGTAACACATTGAAAACACATTGCTGAAACTTACAATTTAACGCTGTTCTTGGTCGATTAACGTTAGAAAATAAAAGTCAACTCAAAGAACATAATAATGAAGGTTCCATATGAAACTGTGATAAACTTAATGCTGAGGACAATGTTGATTTCAGTTTTGGGCATACTCCCAAAATATATATATCTTTCTTTAAATCCACTATTGTTTGGAGACATTTGAGACGGATAACTGTTTCCACTATTCATTCTTTGCAATGAACTGCAATAATTGCTGAGATAAATGATAAGTGTTAATGATTCTACCTGTGCTTGTCATTCAATGACAACGTTTCTGCAGTGGAAAATTATATGATCATTTCTAATTAATTGTTTTTTTCTCCCGAAACGAAGAAAAGCACAATGCAACATTAGCAAATATCAAAAAACACAACATGTGGTCAAATGAATATATTGTTCTATCAGTCATTACACAAATGGACAGCTACTACATGCTCGGAATAGCTGTAAAAATAGAGGTCAGTTTGTGCACAGCATTTGAAAGGCTTTACACAGTTACAGTAATATGTACGATAAACGGAAAACTGGCATATCACTGCATCTATTATATTCTCCGTAGAATACTTTATTCAACAACAAAAGTCGATGCAACTTGTATTGCCTGATTAATATCACAGCAACTAAACAGTTGACCAAACAAACAGGGAACATATATAGTGGCCGAACCAAGGGGGAATTAAGATGAACAGAAAAGAACTCTGACAAAACCCAACCCTTTGATATGGAGCAAATGGTTTGTCCCAATTTGTCCTGATTGGTTGCTTCCTGTATTTAGAGTCCTCAGCCCTCAGCCACACCTTTTGCTGAATCAGGAAGTAACCTCCCCCAACGACGAGGGTAACTAAAATAGAAATACAGTTATTGATACAAACAAATACTTGTGTTAGCTGTGATGGAAAGTGTGATAATAAACACAATCATGTCAAATACAGAGTTGACCATTGAAATCAAATGAGTGGTGTTCAATGTTGGTGTGGTTTACTGCAACTGAAATGAAGTAAAACTAGTTGAGGTAAGGGTCCAGTGTAGTTGCCTTACCCTGTGTGGCTGTGGCCATCACATACATTTTTCATTGTTGTGTTAGTTCCTACAGAGACGAGAGAAACTGGAACATGGACAATGGCACCTCTATTGCATTCTTTATTCACCAAACAACCAATAATGCACAAGCTACATCATTCATTGTGAATAATATGTGCTCTGAGAGCACGATAACAAGAAAGGGCCGTGAGGAAACATGTAGGGACCCTCGGACTCGCAACCTATTGGAGCGAATGAGGCCTGTCGGCATGGACAAGCTTTCCGTGGCAGTATTAGTGAGCTCTGGGCCCACATTTTCTTTGGATTGCAACATATCATTAGATCCAATGGGCTGCATTAGTGTGAGGGATGGCAGTAGCACAAAGCTATCTCTCCCTATGGTCCTTTATTAGCCACTAATCCACTGATGATCGTTATTAGCCAGAAAGAAGTGTGTGTGTTTGCATGGTACTGTAAGTGTGTGTGTCTGAGAGATGCATTTTGGCATAGCGCTTTGTATATTAGCCCGGTGATTTATTAGCTGGGTAATGCCGTCCCTTCTTCCCCAAAGCTGCATTGTCCATTTGACAATTAATTCTGAATCTGCTATGCACGGGAGGGGGAGGGGGACGGATAGAGGGGGAGATACAGAGCGAAAGGGAGAGATCATCAACAAATATGGCTAGTTAATTTTGCTGTTGTGTCCTCTTTTGAAGTCTGCTTATGTTGTTCTTTCAAACGTTCCCTCGCTTCCCCTCTTCTCTAATGCCATTGATTTATGCAATTGCTTGCTCGTTGTGTTCTCTTCTTAATACGGCCATCCTCCACTTTTTGTTGTTGTGCTGTTTTTCTAAGAATCCCAGGGTCATCTCTCCGCCTCTGCCTTTCACTCCCAATCCGGTTCCTGCGACACAACTTGGCCCTCTTGCCTCGCTATAAATGACTTGATTGTACGCTCTTATTCTGAAGATATGTATATTTATTAGGCTTGCCGTTTTTCTTTTTCACTCTACAGTCAAAACAGATCGATTGTTTTCTATCTCACTAATTGCCTTTGTTATTAAAGTCAGAGAATTTGAACTGTAAGGGATAATGTGTGGAAAACCATTCATTATAGCCAAATGTATATTATACTCCTTTTTATTTTTGTGGAGAGCAAGGAACTTTTGATTCATGATGGCTGATCTGTTCTCTTTTCCTTTTCATAACCGAGGACAAATCAGCCATCATGAAAAAGGAGTATTCAAATAGTATCTCGGCATTATCTGATTGAGGTGTTTATTTGGCCACAGCTGATGTTAAATTGACTGGAATTGTTTTCTGCGGATTGATACAGTATGACGTCACATGGTCCCTCGATCAGAGCATCCTTAGCAACGGTGTGATGTCGTGAAAGATCAGAATTGGATATTCAACTGAGCCGTCTTATAATGATGGATAATATTCCTCATCTGACCTTGTTCAGCCATCACTTAATAATGTTAGCATTACAGTGCCACCGTTTTGTTATATAACCATTCCAAATAAGAATCACTCATTCTCTGTTTCACGGGGGATACACTGACACTACAGAGAGCAATCCCCTGGCTCTGTGTGTGTGTGTGTGTGTGTGTGTGTGTGTGTGTGTGTGTGTGTGTGTGTGTGTGTGTGTGTGTGTGTGTGTGTGTGTGTGTGTGTGTGTGTGTGTGTGTGTGTGTGTGTGTGTGTGTGTGTGTGTGTGTGTGTGTGTGTGTGTGTGTGTGTGTGTGTGTGTGTGTGTGTGTGTGTGTGTCCTAGCATTACTATACTTGTGGGGACCTACATCTGCTTTACATAGTCACGTGTGGGGACTCGCCTCCCTTATGGGGACAAATTGGAGGTCCCCATAAGGGGAATCATTCATTTTAAGGTGAAGACTTGGTTAGGGTTAGGTTAAGGGTAAGGGTTATTCATGTGTTGGTTATGGTTAAGGTTAGGATAAGTCTCCAGGAAATGCATGTAAGTCAATGTAATGTCCCCTGAAGTGGTGTGTGTGTGTGTGTGTGTGTGTGTGTGTGTGTGTGTGTGACCTTTAGAGTTTCCACAGTATCAATATGATTGCTGTTTACTACAGCTGCAGATAGCACAGCTCTGATTATAATTGCTAGTTAAGATGCGGAGATGGCCTCCTCTCAGTTGCCACCGCTTGTTGTCCACATTATACATTCTGGAAAGAAATACAAGGAGATGACATATGAATAGAAACCAGCATTATTGGAAAACAAACAGGTGAGAAGAAAAATACTGGATGAATGTATCATTATTAGAAAACATAACTTGAAACAACGATTTAATTCACAAACATTGGATATACATACATACATAATCAGTTTTGCTACTTTGCTCAACCACTTGTTGCTCTCCAAAAAGATGATTTGCCATCTCCTCAACAGCAGGGATGGCAATTATTAATATGGGTCAATAAACTAATTGAGTCATAAATTAGGATTAGATAAGATATTGATCCATTTAGGAAAATTCAAATGTTAAACAGCAAACTGAATAAACTTGAAGAGAATAGGACAGGTTAGAGTACTTACTAGTGAAAGTGATATACTAGACTATCAATGTAAAACTCTCATTAATAACTGGATAACTGGAAGGAACATGCATAACATCAATAGTTGGTAAAGGTTGGTGTATTATTGAGTTCTGTATAGTCAAGGCCCCCTCCCCTCTTCTAGTTGGCGCTGGTGTGTTTAGATATATTTAGTCAGAGCTGGCAGCACAGCTCCATGACTTGTCTAGTCTGTACTGGCTGTAGTCATCTGAGTGTGTTTTCCTGGAGTAACACAGCGGGCTATCTTTGGCTGACTGTCACAGGGTTTTTCTCCACTTGAAAAGTTGTTGGTCTGACAGAGAGGAACAGTGCAAAAGAAACAATGGTACACAACCACATTCACTTGTGGTCTCAATCTGTCACCAAGCGTTTTGGATTTGCTTTGCAGAACAATGTGGGAAACCTCAATTGATTCTGACCCATTACACAAATATATTGTTATGCACTGTGAAACAAATGTTTGCATGTTAAAATATAGATCACGCTGAGTAGGGTTGCACAATTTGAAAACATGAATAATGACTTAATAATATTATAACAGTGTGATTTTTTTGTAAGAAGATCTCTACCAAACACATTTGTTTAGTATAGTCTGGGTTTTAGTATATGAATATAGTCCATGTTTCGATGACATTTTGATTCGATTAATTGAGGTAGGAGGCTTTTCTGAAATGACCCTAACCTTAACCCTCACCACGATAGAAAAAGCTCTTGACTCACTGTTTCCTCGTTCCTCTCTCTACAGGTCCAGAGTGGTACTTGGTCAGAGTGGAGCTGACAGTGACAGATGTAAATGATAATATCCCAGAATGGAGCATGATTCCGGCTCCATACCTGGCGGTGGTCTCCTCCGACGCCCCCGCAGGCTCGCTGGTCTACAAGCTGCTCGCTCAGGACGGGGATGAAGGGAACAACGGGGAGGTGGAGTACTTCATGTCTGATGGTGGGTCATGTTCTGCTCTTCCTCTGCATGCCCAATCATTTAACAAGCGTTTTCTTAACTCCTTACTTTGGCAGTACAGAAGGATGGTGTCGTATGCCATACTAAGAACTTTAAATACCCTCCTATCACATATCTTTTTTTGCTAAGTCAATACTTGTTCAGACATTCTGTGACAACAAAAAAACCCTATGTAAATATTAAGCTTCAAGATCTCAGCCTCTATGATATAAGCGGTTTCATTTCTTAAGTACACGTGCTTCCATAACAATGTACCGGTAATAAAGGTCATTACATGTATACCTTTCATGGACATGTACTATGGATGTTCCAATTTACAAATGAGTCTGAATGAAATCAATAGTTTGCTTAGTTTCGGATTAGTGTCTCATTGTTGGTGTACAGAAGTAATCACTGTCAACACTGTTCATACAAATGTGTCATAATGCAGAATCAAGTTCATAATAAATATACACATAATCAAACATAGACACATGCGGTACAGTATATAACTCAGGGGCAAAATAAACTAACAAAGTCTCTCTCGACACCAAAGTATAGAGAGGGCAGAGCTTAATGAGATACTAATATAAGATATTAAAGGTGACATGTCATGCTTTTCCGGGTATTACCCGTCCCCTTGTGTGTTATGAAGGTTTTTATGCATGTAAACGGTGTGCAGAGTCAACACCCTCAAAGTACACCCTGTAGGGAGTAAAACTCTAACACAGAAAATACCTCCCCAAAACGCCTCGTTGGAGATACGTCACTGTCCATTTGATTCTTCCGGGGACATCATGATGTCATGTCGTCCCCGGAACGAAATGGACCAATCCGTGGAGCCGTTACGTTACGTCTGCGGAGCCGTTACGTTAAGCCCCCACTGATTGGTCCAAATTGACCAATCCACGGACTTCCTCACACACTCAGTGCAGGCAGCTCTGCTGATTTCTCCTCCCTGGCTGCAGCTTGATAACAGACAGTTGGGATCGCGGCGAAATTCTCTCTGCAGACCCATTCTCACAGCGTTTATCAACCTTTTCCTTACTCAATATCAAGCCACACTTATTGTTTTTACTTCGGCTGTGACTTTGTGTGTGCTCAGGGTGAGTTTCGCTGTGTTTCGCTGTGTATCGCTAAACAAGGAAATCACACCTCCACGGAGCTCAGCGCGATTCACAACGTCCCGACTGGTCCCGACCAATCGGAGCACACTGGGCTCACAGGGAGGGGGGGGGGGGCAAGAGCTGCAACGAGCCGTTTAATGGAGAGAGTGAATGCACATACTATACAGAGATGCTGTATGCGAAACCAATGTGAGTTTGGAAAATTGCACAGTATAAATCTATTCTAGTAGACCTCAACTATGGAATTATGATCAGTGGAAATGGCCATGACATGTGACCTTTAAAAGAAAACTGAGATGAAATAACACAGCTGGAAATGTATAGTACAAATCTAGCAGCAGCAACTGCAACAGGCTGCATGGATGGATGGCGCAATGGTCGTTGGTTTAATCATTTTGTGTCTGAATCTCAGTTTACACTTCGTTACATCTACAAAGGTTTGGATACAAGTCATACCATGCCGTGTTATGTTACATACAGTTCATTCATTTTAACATCACAGTCTCGCTGTTCGTTGTATTTCACATTTCAACAACTTGGAAAATTGGCTGTCCGTTCATATAAAGCGCTTAATTGGCACTTGCTCAGCATGAATTTCCAATATGTTGGACAGCTTCTGAGGCAACAGATTTGAAACAGACTCTCGCCTTGTAGTCCTCTTGCACTGCTGGACTCTGAGATGAAACCTAAGCAGTCTGTTACGCTCCCACAGGGCCATTATGTGTCCTGCTATTCTTTCACTTTTTTCAAAAACCTCCTCAGTTTGGAACCACAGAAAGAAGTCCGAAAGAAAAAGATCACGTTCTTCCCAGACTCAACACGTGTCCTGACATGACTCTGTGCATCTGTGTTTCATCTGCTGGTTATTTAGTGAGAACGGCGCTACTTAGCACCATGCTGCTAATACATGATTTAATTACATGTACAGCTACCTTAAAACATAACCTCAAAATACTTGCCAACTCATTGCTTTTAATATGATACGTATATTAAGAAGACAAAACACGGAATAGAATACAACTTTTATTTTGACACAAGTTAAATTAACAATGCCCAATATTTATATAATCATATTCATAAGAATTTAAAGTAACATGTCAAATAAAAGATTAAAAGAACATTACATTATACAAATATTCACAAAAACATATGAACGTATTGTTTCCCTACTATTATCTGTGTTAAGATGATATATTGTCTTTCTTCTATCGCGATTCCATATTTCACTAAATATATCCAAAGTTGCCCTGATCAGTGTTTGGTAGCTAAACTGAAAGCATAGATTTGAAACTTACCATTTATTTCAGAATGGAAGAAGTTGAACTTCAGCAAATCTGTTATAGGGAGAATGTTTGTAAAGTGATTGTAAAGTAATTTGCAACAGAATAAAAAACAATCACTTTTATACATGTGATGTAAGAGTATAAGAACATATGTTACAAAACATTTACATGCCAACATAAAATGCCACCCAAATAAAGCTATATACAAAAATATGCCCATTACTTTGCAGGTCATGAATAAACTAAAATAATCATTCTTCACCTTTTCTTTTTAAATTAATTAGATCAACTTGAGCACTGGTCCAAAAATAATGAACCTTTTGTGTAAACTGTTCATTTGACATCATAACAACTCAACCAGTCTTCAACCTGCAGCTCCTGGGAGTATGAGCAGCTTGAACAGTTCTCTAAAAAGTATATATAGCATATATTTCGCTGTCGGATAAGAATCAAAGAGAGGATGTTTACAGTGGAGAAGCAATGTTAAATGAAAACAGACATGATTCATATGTTGTGTTGCCTAAAGATAATTGCAGTTTCGGTATTTCATTACACAAATAAATGGTCAAACGGGGACATGTATGTCACTACTCCTCATCACTGCCAATGATTTAGATTATAGCCTTTCAATAAAAAGTGTTGAACTTTTAGAAAGCAAACAGTTCTGGAGTTGGAATGTAATGTTATCATCAAACCTATTGCTTCTGTCTGCAGGCGGTGAAGGTCGTTTCGAGGTGGACAGGAAGAACGGCCAGGTGCGGACCACCGGCCTCCCCCTGCAGCGGGACAGGGAGTACCTGCTGACCGTGGTGGCTGCCGACCGGCTGGGGAGCCGCAGTGCCCCTGTGGTGGTCTCTGTGGTGGCGGGGGCCCGGCCCCCCCAGTTCACCAACGCCTCCTTCACCATCGCCATACCTGAAAACACCCCTGAAGGACAGCCGTGAGTTTACACACACTTGGATACGTGATGTGTTTTAAAAAGCCTGTCCTATCTGTGGCCTCCAGATGATATATGGGGGCCTGAAACACAAAATATGTTTACATGCATTTCTTCTTTAGATATAACAGATGTTTATGCATCTGTGCCATAGACTGTATATATAAATGGACGTAGTGTCCGTGACGTCACCCATAGGATTCTGCAGAGTTGCCGTGAAGCCCTTAGTAGGCGGAGTCGGCCACTAACGGCTCGACTGTGACGTCAGAGTCTAATCCCGCCTGCTCCAAATAAGGGCAAAGAGGCGGAGCTGAGGCGGGACCTGCTGCCTCCGAACTGGAAGTAAACAGAGCTAGCTCAGGCTAAGAAGCTAAGCTAACATGAAATACATGCATACCAAGTTACTGCTAACAGTGTAGTTCCCCTATATAAACGTTACATTCATAATCAAATGAGACAATCTGCAAGAGAATTAGCTATATTTTGTTATTCTTATTACTTGTCATTCACACGTTGAGAAAAGACGGACTCCACCGCCCGGACCTAACGGAGCCGCAGTGGGCTAGCTCCGGGACGCCGGCTGGAGCTAGCCCCCTGCGGCTCCGTTAGCTCCGGCGGCCACCACTGGGATAATCGGGTCCCCTATTAACATTTGCTCCCGTTTAGCATTATGGGCGTCATCGCCATAGACTATAAAAGTCTTACCCAAGGCTGATTCATAAACTAAAATGTATATGTATGCATAAAGGGTTACGTCCTTAGCTGGCTAATAAGTAACAAGCTAAGCTACCAAGCACACAAACACCTGCGAACGGGGTTAACATGTATAATATTATCATTTTAGACTTCTTGGAAGTTCTGTTAGTTCATTCAAGCGCACAGCACGACATTTTAATTGTCTGGTATTTGTAACAATATTCCCTAAAAGGCACAATCACCACGAACACGGCTAAAGCTAAAGGGTCAAGTACAGTACTATGACTAACTAACGTTGTAGCCTCTATGGTTGTAGCCTAGCAGAGTGGACAAGTTGCTGTTAGCTGACAGTGAGGCATGTACGTGTCCATCAACGTGACCACGCCCTAATTTATGCAAACGCTTTAAGACCTAATATAAATAAAAGGGTCGTGTTAGAAAACAATTCACTCACAGATTCATAATCATGAAGGTGGAATCTAACTATATCGATAATAATATTTATTGCATCCATGGGTAGAAACATCTTTTTTTCTGCTGTAAAGTTGGGCATTTTAACATGGGGTCTATGGAAAGTGCTCCTTTCTGCAGCCAGTCCCTAGCGGCCCATGTATGAACTGCAGTGTGTGGCACTTCCGTATTGGCTTCCCGGCTCTTCCCCACAGTTTTCCGCTTGATCTGTGCACACATAAATACACGACTATTTTAATCACGACTTATTTTGGAGTCCGATCTAATTTTGGCTTTGTTGGCCGTCCTTTTAAGAAACAGCTTACTGGGGGGGGTGAGGGCCGATCATGTTCAGCTGTTGGACATTCATTTCTGAAATGTTACAAGTGTTGGTCTGCTTTCATCAGTCGATTATTTAAAGAGGCCCTACTGTATTCTGCTTTTGAGGTTTTCACTTCCCTCGCTGTGTTATATAGATTTCTGTGCATACAGCAATTGGTCTGCAAAGGCTAAAATCCCAAAGTCCCCTCCAGAGGGAATGTTTCTTCCACACACTCCCCCCTGCCTGAAACACCTCAAGTGGACTCCTTTGTTTTTATAATATAATCAATACACTAAAACGTAGCTAGCTTACCTCAAAGTATCTCTTCAAAATGATCTAGCCGCACTCTCTACATCTTCTAGCCACTTGCAAGTCCATTCAATACATTTTCTTTTTTTCTTTTAGAACATACGGTCAACTTGGCACTAATGACTGTTAGCATTATTGGGAAACGTACCGGGTAACGTTGCAGATCTCCAGTGATAAACTTAAACCTGCCTTTGAGCTTCAACAATGTCTTTATTGACACTTATCAATGGAAGTAAGAGTCTAGCATAGTCCAATGGCTGTTGAAACAACATTCCTAAAATGTGTGTATACCCAGCTTTAGACATGGCATGATTGATCTCCACTCAGATGAACATTAGTCTCACATGGCTAAGATGAATAATAAGATGAATCCATCACAGAAATTTGATGTGCACACATAATATGTCTTTCTTTTTCTGGAGGTGCCAACACATCTTCATATTTCACAGACTGCTGAATAGATGATATTCAGCACACGAGTAAAAGCATTGCCTTCGACACTTGATTTACACACACACACACACACACACACACACACACACACACACACACCACACACACACACACACACACACACACACACACACACACACACACACACACACACACACACACACACACACACACACACAGTTGAATTAATGCAGTCGTTTCATGATGAATTCTACACTTGCCTTTACACTTGAAACTGTATGCCTGCATATATCTCACACACACACACACACACACACACACACACACACACACACACACACACACACACACACACACACACACACACACACACACACACACACACACACACACACACACACACACACACACAGCCTCCGGACTGCCTAAAGCAACACACTCTCACTCCATAATCGTCCAGGAGCGACGTTTGGTCAGTGTCCGTGGCGTGCAGTTGTGACGCTCCTAGGCTCCTTCAGCTTCATAAAGGGACGCAAATAGCTTTCAACTGATTGCAATGTATTCCCATCTGCGGCGGGATTTGACACTCATGGAAGCACGGCATTCGTTTGTGTCGGCTGCCCTTAAAGGCAATGTGGGCGTCCATTCCCATTGGATAACGGAGAATTGTACACCCGGATGTAAGTATTCCCCTTACTGTCGATTGATTTTACAGTGATATCTGCACTACTCATCGACTAAAAAACACCAGATTATCCTTGTTAATTACACAACATTGATTGGTTTAAATTGTGTGCAATGCTTTTGTATTTTTCCCCTTCGATTCGGAGAAACAAACACTACCCAGAATCCCCAGCTATCGTTTGGACTACACCATGTGCTCTGTTTGACAAACCCCGTTTTTTTCACCATTCATTCCAATGGCTGGCGTCTATGTCACGTGATCTTCAAATTTCTCCCTGCAGAAAAAAAAAACAATTTTAAAGTTAGTTTGGCCATTAAAATGCGTTTTGATGTCATTTGATGCGAGAAATATGAGTTGTTATTTCAGATAATGTGTGCAGTGGATGTACATGATCTTTAGTTTGCTAGTTATTACGAAGATTACTTCAGGAAATTGCGTCCATAGAACGTTTTCATTGTTACCAAGGTGGTTGCTAGGGATGCTGCTATCGATATCGTCTGTTATGTTGTGTAACTGTTTAATGGTGTTA
The DNA here is from genome assembly GCF_902827115.2 of Pseudochaenichthys georgianus. Classification (NCBI taxonomy): domain Eukaryota; kingdom Metazoa; phylum Chordata; class Actinopteri; order Perciformes; family Channichthyidae; genus Pseudochaenichthys; species Pseudochaenichthys georgianus. The sequence goes on along the minus strand of NC_047505.1, from coordinate 9,832,295 downwards.
TCTTTATTACTACCCCCTTCCCCGTCAATGTATAGTGTTGGTCCACAGCGCAAACGTATTAGTTTAACAAAATCCGCATCTAAAGATACGTTATTTTCCCCTGTGCAATTCCAGTCTCACATCTCACAGCACATCGTCATTAACAAATACCGGAAACAGACCGAAAACATTTTTTAAAAATAATAGTAATACTTTATTCCGAGTGTGCTTGCTTTTCTCTTTGAAAGTCATCACATAACGGCATTGTAATACACGGTTCGGCTGCATTACATATTACATATCTGCCGTAGTTCTGTATTTATAGAGCCCTGATGAGAAGACCTCTAGACAAACATGAGGAACTGAAAACGTGACGTGGGTCATAAATATATCAGCCATTAAACAACATCTTACATTTCTTTTCACACAATACGTCTCCTTGCAGTATCAACACTAATTCGGCTGACTTTTATATTTTATCCAATTGGTAGATAGGCTGTATTTACACCATAAAGGTGCACAGCTGATATAAAGGGACACCTAGTGGTTAAAGCATGTTATTGAATTTCATTATTTTTTATTATTAGATATTAATAGGATCTCTATAAAGTATATTCATTACTCGTTATTCTCTCGTAATAGTTACGGTACGTCCACACAGCAGCTTTTCAAAAATCTTGAAAATCTTGGAGCTGGGCGTGTCTGACAGCTTGGGGATCTTTTGCGACCAATGCGACCAACAACCAATCACATGAATCTCCCGCCCCCGACATACAAAGCAAAAAACCCCTGGGATTTTATGCGAGCAATATATATATGATTTTTGAGAGTCGGGACAAAACACTTTCTGAAAAACATTTTTTGAAAATGTACACTATATTGATTAGAGTTATATATTCATGTAGATTAAGATCTGTGCTATTTAACCATGTAAAGGTGCAGGCTGGAGGTTAAAACACATTTTTAAAAAATGCACATGTTTACCTTAAAAACTTTATTTGTGTCAACTACGTCAGACACACTAAAAGTATATAATTATATAATTATAATAGCCCAACAAGAATCTTAAGTTCTGATGTATGTTGTAATAGTGTTTAGTTACTTTTATATGCAATAAAATATAATATATAAACTAACGGCTTAATTTCACACGGTTAGGAATACACAGATTTTTTTAAAAATTGCATTTTCAAACTTTATCTTTTATTTTGCCACTAAAGAAAACAAATTCTTAAGGGAATAAGACACAAGAGGGTGTAGATCTGATGATCCTTTATTACTTAAACAACAAAAACTGAAGAAAGAATTCGTTTTTTCACAGAAAAATTACAAAAACATAAATCTGAGGTTGCTGATGAAGATCTGACGGTGTTGACAGGAAACTGACGGAGTTGACAAAATTGTATTTGCATTTCTGATTAATGAACAAATGCTTTTTTAAACAGATGGAAGTGACAATAGATTCATAAATAAAAACTCCTTGTCTTATACTGAACATATTTTTCATTTAACTGAAATAAACAAACTGTAAATACACCGTTTCCCACTATTACAAAAAATAAGTGAAGAAATGTAATTAAAGGGGAAAGGAAACACCAATTACAGTTATAATATTCCGGTAGTTTATTCATTTTACAATGGATATTGATCGTAATATTTATTGTATATGATATTACTCGCCAAAAGAAAATTAATTATCCGCCGGCCGGGTGGGGAATTCCGGGACCAGGCCGCCGCCATTAGGGGAGTCCCAAATGGTGACGTCACTGGCTGTGTTTTCGCTCCACCTGAAGTCAACACAACGTAGCAGATATGGCAGCGATGGAGGAATTTTGCAATGAGATCGACGTTTTGAACGATGAATTTGACTATTCGTCGGGAGATGACATTGATGTGGAAGCATCTACAGTTACCAGGCATCCCATGGCCTATGCTTATGAACCGATTCGGTCGAATAGAGTGGCATACGATCCGGAATAAAACATTTTAAAAAACACAATGCTAACAGTGAGCCTCTGAATTAGCCCCGAGCGAATATGCTAACCTATTACTGCACCGAAAATCACTCCTAGCTCCCTTATTACTTATCCTAGCCGCACATCCAACACATCGTTTATGATCGCAAGGAGACACAGAATCTAACGGTGCCCACCTCAACACTGAAAGATATCACAAAAACGTACATCAAAACAAGTGGCGCTAGGTACTAACATATGCCAGGCTAACGGCTTACCTTCCTCATTGTCTGGTCTAAACTGGTCTTCAATGGCATTACAACGATAAAAACGATGATGTAGTTAATCCATAGGTTAATATCCAATGGGGCTGTGTCCCCTTTGAAATGTTCTGATAATCTATAAGCAATACAACTGCAATTCCGTTATCTGCTGTCCGCTCTGTGCTCTGTGCGCTCTGGGTCCTACAATACTATCCATCAATAGCAATACTAGCCTTTTTAGGGCTGTTTTCGACAGATGAGCGTGTGTATGCCAGTTTAATTAGTTGAGCAATAGAACACCCCCAATTCTCTATTGTACGTCATAATAGCTACCATTTAGTTTGGACGCGATTGCGTTAATTAATAAGGTCACACTGTGTCAGTAAATACACGTGTGAGCTAGTAATCTGGTAGTGCTGCAATATTTACCTCTCTCTCGGCAGCTGAAGCAACTCGTTTGGTGGCTCGAACTTCACGTTTGTTGACACTGTCATTGTCTTGCGCGGCCGACGTGCTGGGACGGTCGGTGTTCCCGACTGCATACGTTGAGAAATCGAATATTGTGGGAACAGATCCTGGCTTCAAATCCAATGTTTTGTATTGAACCAGGCATCCAGACTGGACTTTGAGCAGCTTCTCATCCTTTAGTGGCAGCCTATGGAAATGTACTTCTTCCTTCTTTGTATAAAATCCATTTGTGCAGCCTGGGGCAATACAATAAACTCCTGACGACGACCGTTTTCTTGTAATGTAAACTACTGGTGCATTGCACGCCATGTTGTTTGTTATTGAGCTTTGGCCCAGGAAGCCGTACCCAATCAGTGACGTCACTGGGAAAGTCCCGGAGCAATGGAAGCGCCCATGGTCATTAGGCACATATTTCAAAAAGTAAATTCGCGAATCTCGATCGTTTATATTGGAAATAGACTAGATAAATACATTTCCTAATGGTAATATTGTCGCATGGAAAGCAGTTTGAAAAGTGTTTCCATTTCCCTTTAAGCTAACAATCAGCCATAGGTGATGGTGCAAAACATGGCATACTTCAAAATTAGGAAAAATAAGAGAGCAGGAACACACGTGTTGAGGAGGTGCTTACATTGAAAAGACACACTATGCTTTAAAGCATGAATGCAGTCACACAAGGGACTTATGCCTTGAGCAGCAGGCGTCGGACATGCTCACGCTCTATGAAGTCCATCACATCAGGGGCAATACTGTGGATCTCTCTTGTTCTTGATTGGACTGGTGATGCATTTCCCATTAGTTTCACTATGATGTCTTGCACTGGGCAGAAACAGACATCCTTCTTGCCACACTTGGGCTTAACCTTTGCTGTTGGACCATGGGGATGCAGAAATTCCACTTTCACATCTTGATGCTCAGTATCCACAGCAATGGTCTTGGCAAGCCACCAGTGGTCATCATATACTACTGCTAACCAGTCTCCATTATTAAGGCTGCTAACAGTCGTTACTGTCACAGTACCCTCAGGACCTTTCAATGGCTCCTCATCCAACTCTTCCATCTCCCCTCCCATCTCATTTTCCATCTCCTCCCACAACATGTTTAAAGGTCTTTTCTTTCTTGCCCTACGGGTATCACTCTGCTGTTCATCTGGGCCCTGAAAATAGAAGGTAGCTGGGCAGAAGCACTGGCAATCCAACATCTTGCTGCAAAAGCAGGATAGCTGTCTGTAGTGGATCCTGTTCTCATGGGCGATTACCTGGTGTATTTGTCTTGTTGAGGGAACCGGTCTGAGAGGATCTATGAGAAGTGTCATATCTTTCCATGTCTTCTTCTACAATGTAGTGCAGCTGAACACCCTTCAGACTGTTTGAGACCTTCTCAAAGAATGTGTGTCCATCTGTCACATCATTTCCTCTCAGTACCAGGTTGTCAGCTATTCTTTTTACTGTTCCGCCAATTCCGTCTGGTGCGCCTTTACCGTGGGATGTGGGGAAGAAGTTCCACGTTGCTTTTTCAAACCCTAGTGTAGGTGGAATAGCAGACAAAAGAAAAAAGTTCTTCTTGTTCTTATACTGTTTACTTGGTCCATCAGACCAGAAGTGCACAGTGGTGACCTGTGGATATTTAGTCTTGATATATTTTAAGACAGGTTCCATGTGTGTCCAGATTGCTGCAGCATCTTGTCTCTTCGACTCGGACAGTGTGCAAAATGCTGCCTTTTCCCCCTTTGTGTAATACATTCCAGTATGGAGTGTTTTCTGTGGCAGATGTTGTCCAAAATGGCAGGCCTGAACTTCAGATTTATATTTGCATCTCCAGGATTCTGAGAAGTCAACGTGGACGATTGCTGTACTCTCATCACAGGACTCAATTGTGTTGATGTATGCTTTTGACTGGTTTCGCACTGAACACACATGTGTTGTGGTTTGATTTCTGAGTTTTTGCCCAAAGAGTTTTATGAGCTCTGAAAGGCTGCCACTGTGTTGGACAAGCTTAGTGTTGATGTGGATTCCATTGCCTGTGTCTTCTTGAACTCTCTCCCACTGCCTCCACTGCACATGGAGTTGGTCTTGCTCTTGGGTTGTAACTGTCCCTTTGTTTAGACATCGTGAGCAGGTGCGAAAAAGGCAGGCCTCACTTGCTGGAGAGCAACAAACTAATTGAAAACTGTCATCTAGTTTGTTTGACTTCACAACACCAGACATTCTAAGGACCTCAAGCATTAAGCATGCATTCTCATGTATTTGACACAGACAGGTCTTCCGATCAGATGCTTTTGGTGCTGTGACATAGAAGGGCTTCAGAGCACAGAATGAAGAATAGCTCAGCGTCACAGTGGGGTTCCTGATAAGAAAATCAGTATGGAGGTTGATCATGGAGTCTGTCAGGATCATTCTCTGCTGCTTGATCTTGTTCCTGGTGATTGTGTCAGTCTTATCAGTCGTCACACGTGCAGAGTTCAGGAAGAAATCCTGAACAGTCTGTGTGATACCTTGTAGGAATGTTGGCTTTTTTGTTGGTTGTTCCTTTCCTCTCATTAGCTTGTAAGTTAGCCCAAACTGCTGGATTTGGTAAAGAAGACGGTACTTTTTTAGGATCTTGCCTGATGACACAATTAGTGCTGGTTTCTGGCGCCGTGGCCCAGGAGGTTGTTTGTTTTTCTTCAGCTCTCTTCTGATGATGTTGTGGAAGAGAAGAGCTTTTTTGATCTTTGAATTCCTTATGTTGATTCCTGATAGCATCTTCTTTGTTTCTGTCCCTGGAGAGTCCAGTGGTGTTTTAACTGTAGCCTTTTTTGTGCGCAATATTGTAGTTTGTTTCGTTGCTTTGTTACATTCTTAAGCTTCTCTTTCAACATTTTTATTTCTCTTGAATGCCTTTTTCGTGTTTTACTTCTTTCCTTTCTTTCCCTTTCCTGTCTGCGAGATTCTCTGGCATTGTATTCTAGAATATCTTGATCTTGCGGACTATCTGGGGGGGTGTCTGCCTCCTGCACTGCACCTTCGCAGGACCTTTTCTGTCTGGACCTTTTCTGTACCTCTCTCCAATACTTTCTCAGATTCCTCTGTGCCCTGTCTCCCATCTTGTCTATCTGTATTACTTTTTTGTCTTGAACTCTCCTCTTCCACCTCTGTCTGTCCTCTACTTGCATGGCATATTTCTTCTCTGGGTCACTGTTTAATTTTTCTCTTCTCTTTCGTTGGTACTCTCTATTTCTTCTCCTTCGCTCTTCAACTGACAATTTCTCTCGAGCCATGTTTTCCCTTAATACAAAAGACATGAAAAATGTATTTGAATATTATTATGGAATCAGATGTCCATTTACTTAACATGACTGATTATTGATTGATTTATTGATTGATGTAAAATCTTAAAGGTGCAGTGTGTGTTCCTACAACCAGATGTTGAAAACATACACTGGCTTGTGCAGACAAAATCAATGTCCAGTGGAAGTAGTGGGAGATAAGACACAGCCATGACAACATTCTATTCCTTTACTATGTTCGAAAATAGTATAATATTGGCACATTAAGCGGTTATTGCTGGATTTGTCAACTCCGTCAGCTTACATGTCAACTCCGTCAGACATAAAACCTGACGGAGTTGACTCTGACGGAGTTGACGAAATGGCATGTTTTTTCCCTCTGCAGAAAAAACCACTGCAGCTAGCTAGCTAGTTTTTTGGCTATTGCTAGCTGTCTCCATAATCTCAATGAAATACTTTCATTGAATCCAATATGGTTTATTAAAAGGTATCATAACAGAGAGATGGTGTTGACATGCTCCAGCTGTGACCATAGGAAAATGTACATTGTTCATCTAAAATATCAAAAAATGTCAAACATACCAGACAATGTGTGGTATTGATGTATTCACCACAGCCAGGGGAATTAAAAGGGACCCTCAGGGATATAGCTGACCATGCTATTGTCTGATTTAATGAGGTTTATGACAACATCTGACGGAGTTGACGGAAACAGAGGACACAACTTTGATAGGCAGATTTCGATGGAAAATATTTTTAGATGTTCATGGCATGCATTGTTTTATACATTCATAACCCTTATGTTTGATTTGATATAAATGTTTTCACAATTGTAGCGGTTTTTAAAGATTTTGGGGGCTGGTGAATATTGTGACCTCTTGCTGAGGACAAGAGAAATAACATGGGCCGTCTAACCACTGGTCATACATTTAAACAAATATCCCTCAAAAAAGTAATTATCGATGCTAAAACAGAACATCAGTATTCACAATTCCTTTAGATCTAACTTTGTGAGTATGTCAATCATTATTAATTTATTTATTTTTGATATAAATAAGACTTGTCTATGTGGGACATGTTTTGTCCCGACTCTCAAGAATCAGGACCCAAACAGGCGAAAACCTACCAGTTTCACCCACTGTCTCTGCCACCTCCCTCCATGCCTGGTTCCTCCGGTTTGTATCCCGTTAATAGTTCTGATCGTAAAGATCCGGGTGATTTGCTACCGTAATTTCTCGTTTGGAATATGAGGAAATGAACTGCGGTCTGGTTCTCCCTGCTTACACGCAGTTTGATTGGCTAGCGCTTCTACTGTCAGATTTGCATAAACGTGTTTGATTGGCTGACGCTTCCAGCTCAGCTTCAAAAGTTGAACATTGCTCAACTTTTGAATCCTGGAAATCCTGGAAATCTTCGCTTCGCTCCCCCACAATGCAGGTCGGCGAAAAGCGAGGGAAAGTGACGTCATCCCCATTCAAAGTCAATGGGCAGAGAAGCGTTGGAAGCGGTGGAAGATTCGTCTAAAGCTGCTGTGTGGACGTACCGTTAATTAAAGACTGTATATAATGACTATTTTGCACATCCCTTTCAAGATTTCAAGATTTTCTAAGGTTTATTGACATATCATATTCACAAACGGTGTAGTTCTGCATTGAATGAAAAACTTGGGTCGCAGGTTCCTCAATAGTGCATTACAAGACATCTATCAATGGACGCGGTGGACCCGTTCAAATCCAGTTTTGGACAGTCTGCCGTGGTTCCATCCCATTTCAAGTGCTGTTCGAGGCTCTGCGTCACCCTCGGAGCACACTCTCCAATCATAGAGCTTGAGTACTATCACGGGGATTGTCAAACAGAGCACATGGTGTAGTCCAAACGATAGCTGGGGATTCTGGGTAGTGTAGTGTCTTCTGCCATCCTTTACTCCGAAAAAATATTTGTTTCTCCGAATCGAAGGGGAAAAATACAAAAGCATTGCACACAATTTAAACCAATCAATGTTGTGTAATTAACAAGGACAATCTGGTGTTTTTTAGTCGATGAGTAGTGCAGATATCACTGTAAAATCAATCGACAGTAAGGGGAACACTTACTTCCGGGTGTACAATTCTCCGTTATCCAATGAGAATGGATAACGCTCACATTGCCTTTAAGGGCAGCCGACACAAACGAATGCCGTGCTTCCATGAGCGTCAAATCCCGACGCAGATGGGAATACATTGCAATCAGTTGAAAGCTATTTGCGTCCCTTTATGAAGCTGAAGGAGTCTAGGAGCGTCACAACTGCACGCCACGGACACTGACCAAACGTCGCTCCTGGACGCTTATGGAGTGAGAGTGTGTTGCCTAAAGTGGTACAGTTATGAGTAGTGTCCTTGGATTGGTCTCATTATCTGCCTCCAGCTGCTTTTATGTGACTGACACATTTGGCAAACTACTAAAGTGGATATTCCGGGAGGTTGTTTACGCGGGCTTCATCAGGGGAATGGTGTAGGGGTTAGAAAGCACGTCTCATACATAACAAGCAATGACTACTACTCAGCATCTTACACCTGTACTCTGCTGGTGGACATACTGTACATATAAGTACTTTACCGTACTACACTCTTCAGGTCACTTAGCTCTCAGATATTTAAATGTAATCTATCCTTCTCTCCTCTAATGACCTTTAAGACTTTGCCACATTTGGATCATGTGTTAATTAGAAGTGGTAATGCAGGATATGATCAAAGTGTGGCATTATTTAACAATTATGCTGTACAAATTAATATTTATTTTAATTTTGAGGTTTATCTGATGCAATGTTTAGTAGTTAAATAGGATTTGCTACACTCAAGTACAATCTCAGATCATTTACTGAGGTTAAGATAGTAAAATACAGAACAAGTATTATTATTATAACAATATATTATTAATTACAATACTTGAAAATGCACGGTCCACCAATGGTTGCAATGCAATTACAATTCAGTGTACTTCATTCTAATCTATTTATTTTCTTTTAAGGGTACACATGCACTTTTCTCTTCTGTAGTCAGCTGGCAATTCCCTACTTTGAGGCCATTTCCTCCCACCCAACAACCTCTGGCTTAAAGTGTAATCATTATCGGCCACTGCCCAGAAGGTGTTACAACTAGGGCTGTCAAGTTAACGCGTTAATAACGCGTTAACGCAAAAAAAAAATTAACGCCACTAATTATTTTAACGCGATTAACGCATGTGTATTTTTTTTCCTCGGCCGCCCCGTAGTTTCAGAGCGCATCGAGTTTAAAATACCATCTACAAGCTGATGCTGACAGTCCCGCTCCTGCTGCCTGCTTGCAGCAGACCACACTTCCACGCTCACCGGCAGGCACCGACTGGCCATCGGGAGGACCGGGAGGGTGTGTGTTTGTGTGGCGCGAGTGAGCAAGAGAGAGACCGTACGTGCATTGTTGTTGTTAGCATCGGGTGCTAGCTAGCTGTGCTAACGGATATAAGGAGCTGTTTAAATGAAAACAGAGGAGCGCTCTATCCACATAACTGCACCGAGCACTTGACTTGATGCAGGAAGCAGACAGCGGGACATTGTAGGAGAAGTCAGCACACTCATGATTGCAGCAACATGATCGCAGCGTCCAGGCAGCTCCCGTTCGAGCATATGCCTTGAGTTGCACATAGCTCCAACGATCCAACACACACACACACACACACACACACACACACACACACACACACACACACACACACACACACACACACACACACACACACACACACACACACACACACACAGGTTCCAGGTTGAATTGAGGCGAATATTTGTAATGTTCAGAGGTTGTGTTTAATATTCATGAGAATATTTGTCATTGTTCAAATGATAATAAACATTAGCATAAAGCATATGTATCCACTCATATGTTGATAAGAGTATTAAAAACTTGAAAAATATTCCTCTAAGGTACATTTAGAACAGATAAAAAATGTGCGATTAATTTGCGATTAATCGCGATTAACTATGGACAATCATGCGATTAATCGCGATTAAATATTTTAATCGACTGACAGCCCTAGTTACAACATGCCATTCCATTTAGTTGACACACTCCAAAACAACAAAGTGCATTTTACTATGATCTCACACACTAAAAGATTCTGCAAGAACAGGAACTGTCAATTTAAGTGCAACTGCATTGGCGTCATATAAGCCTAACCCGGCACTAAACCAATTAACATGCATGTCTCCTCTCAGAATCGTGGAACGCAACAGCCTGTGTGCACCGCAGCCAACACTGCCATTAATAATGCAGGACGTGTGTTACGCTAACCACTGTAAAGGAAGTGGATACAGGCAATATTGTGATTCACAGTAACATTTATGCTTTGCTGCATAAACTTCACATAGTTTTCAGTGTTTGGACTGCAAGTTGAAGACATCTTAAACATCTGTAAATAAGGGAAGCACCTGAAACAAGAGAGCTGGACAGCAAGGACAAGAACCTGAATGCTGTATAATGGTCAAACAACTGAAATGTAATGTATTTTGTTTCTAAGCAATTTTCCTTGACCCTGATGGATGACGTCATGAGTTCAAAGAAATATTATTGAAAACATGTTCATGGATTTAGGAAAATACATCTGTGATGCTAAAGAAAAGCTGCATTTACACAAGTGTGGGGTTTTAGTTTTAGCAACTCTATTTATATATTTGCCAATTTCCAAACTGACGCTTACACACTTCCCACTCTGTTGAGTGAACTCTGACTGCAGTCACAGTCTAAATGAGGCTCTATTCCTTAAAGTGTAGGGTATACAATAAAAGCAAACTTTAGAATAACCTCCCCTCTCTCTCTATCACAAACTGTTAACAATCCAATTAAATTGCAAACTCAGTGGAAGTAGTAAGGTGAGGGTATAGGCGCTAGTTTGGAATCCCTATGCTAAAGAATACAATGAAGGAAGCACAGATTCTTTGGCATTTAGAGAGTTCAAACAGTTCCTATCATGGCGGCCATGTTAATTTCACTCAGTTAGGAAGCGTTCTTAGCAGAAACACACTATTCTCTCTGCTCTGTTCCTTTGACCTCATTCTGCAATATGATCTTCCTAATGAATTTAGTTATATTTAAAAGAAAAGAAAAAGCTTTATTGCCACTGTCACCTTTTTCAATTACTTGTAACTAATGTTTGTAAAAACCAGTAGAAACTTAAAGAAACTCTATTTTGCTTTTTTGGGGCTTCTATTGGCTCGTGCTCCAACAAATTACATGATAGGCTAAGGGGCGGGACTTATCCTAGCACTTGACCAATCACAACAGAGCTGCCCAGATAACCAATCATAGCAGACTTTTCTCTGGTTTCAGACAGAGGGTGAAAAGAAAAAAAACTGCAGGCCAGGCAGTATGAGAAAAATAAAGCACTTTTTGAACATTAAAGCATTGAGACATATCACTGTACACAGGCACAACATAAACATATGAACGTGGAAATGAGCAGAATAGGTCCCTTTTTAATAAGAAGTTATGAGTCGGGAAAAGGTCTATGTGGGTTTGGGTTCAAATCAAGTCCATTCAGATATACTGTATATACTCTGCTCTTTTCTACCCCACTCTGTTCTGCACACTCAGTCAATTCGCTCTCCATGTGTCCCCAGATTCCTAGTCACCCCTGCTGTGTCCTTCCAGAAGAAACCAATCAGCTACAGCCTTCTCATCAATCCCAGCAGCCTCTTCTCCATCTCAGCAGAGACCGGTGAAATCAGCCTGACCCGTCCTATCGACTACGAGAGCGACCAGCATCGCTACCTTCTGTTGGTGCGATCCAGCGAGGGCCTGGACAGCATGAGCAGTGCTGCCGAGGTGTGTGTGTGTGTGTGTGTGTGTGTGTGTGTGTGTGTGTGTGTGTGTGTGTGTGTGTGTGTGTGTGTGTGTGTGTGTGTGTGTGTGTGTGTGTGTGTGTGTGTGTGTGTGTGTGTGTGTGTGTGTGTGTGTGTGTGTGTGTGTGTGTGTGTGTGTGTGTGTGTGTGTGTGTGTGTGTGTGTGTGTGTGTGTGTGTGTGTGTGTGTGTGTGTGTGTGTGTGTGTGTGTGTGTGTGTGTGTGTGTGTGTGTGTGTGTGTGTGTGTGTGTGTGTGTGTGTGTGTGTGTGTGTGTGTGTGTGTGTGCGCGCGCGCGCGCGGTCACAATTCCACTGTCAAATGTAATGGTCTTTAAACCTCAAAGAATGTTGACAGTACAAGGTTGTCTCGTCAAGACTAACACAGTCTGTCCAGCACACTGAAAACAATGTCCTTAAATTGTTCCTCATGAATCACGGCTGACTTTGATCTGCTCAATTTTAAGTTGTTGTCACACACGTCTTAGACGGGGTGCAGGAACAGTTGGCTGGATGACAGATCTTGGACTGTGGTGAGCAGTGGGGATTATGATATATCTCACAGACAATAAAGTAACCGCACATAGTCATAAAACCCCCGTCTACTCTGCAAAGTCCTTGAGCTGGACATAGATTTATGCTGCTGAAATGATGTTAGATTAAATTGTATTGATTTCAAGTTGGTGTACTGCCGGTTATAGTTGTAAATGTTGCAGTTAAAATGATCGTTTGGTTTTAGGGCTTCCAGATTGCTGTCTTTTCTGTTTAACGGGAGACATTTTTAATGTATCAATCCTATTGGATGCCTTTGACCTGATGTGCTCGTAGAAATGACTTAATCCTTAACATAAGACACATTTACATGTCCAGTTTTAGTCTCAGAGTGATTCAGTGCGTTTAAATTGCGAACTTCTGATCTTGTTGTTGAGTACAGTCAACGTATTGCACTAACCGACTGCCATTTTGGCTTTGTAATGGAAGTTTCATGATTGGCTAAAGCCCCCAGGAAGTAGGCTGGAGCAAATTTCCCTAGTGGCCAAACGCTGTTCCCATTTGTTCCCATTGACGTACATTGTAAAAGACTCAATGGCAATCAGCAAATACTTTTTTTAAGCTGAATCAACTACCTAGTACGGTCACTTCAATAGGCCTTATGTAAAACATTATGGCCTAAAAGTTGGAAAATAGGCTAATAGCCAAATCGAGAGAGATTAGTGCCCTCCATAATTTGACTGAGCCGAGATTGCCTGTGACGCTGTATATTGGAGGCGGGTTTATGGAAAATGCAAGTGTGCTCTATTGGCCCAGAGACAGGTACTTATACTCTCGAGAGTCAGGCCATTTTAGCTTCATGTGCAGTGAGCAACTTGCATAGGAATTAACGGGGCCTCGCCTCCGATGCCGTATCCAGTTCTCTTTCTTCATCCATGGATTAGCACAATTCTCTTCTCAGGTTAACACAGCACGATACAATTAAATATTATAAATGTCGATTTTTCACAATTTTAGTACCACTATACTGTTGCCATAAAGAAGCCACCATTAAATGTATAGTCAATTAGGCTATAATGGTTTGGTACTGAGAACGATTGTTGCTAGCTAGCTAGTGATCGTCACTTCCGGTAAGGGCACTGCTGCTGTGTACGTTTTGAGACGACGCTACATGGCTAGAATCCACCCACTCTACAAGTGTTGAGTGCAAGACATGGCACTGTGAACACTAGAATTGAGACACAGCATCGGCATATTGTTTTTAGTCCAACCCAAATAGACTTGTCCGTCTAGAATGACTGCTTTGGAATTCCCAGTGACTTCCTCGTGTTGTCAGGAGGCGTGATAACAGCGGCTGACCGCTGCAGGCATTGATGCACCTGGTCTGGTTTCCATCATTACTCTGGCCTCAGGCGAAAACATGTCCTGCTGAACCGATCAGCTCCACTCTGGGCCCCTGTGGACTGCAGAGCACCAAGAGCCCGTGCAGAGAGAAAGAGAGGGAACATGAGAACATTTGTAGAATGAGTTGAGGATTATGAGATCCAATGGTTAGAAAGAAATGGATTGGTATGGTGTTGTGCTCTGCCCCCGTCTGCCCACACTCCTGCCCTGGCTTGCCCTCTGAAGCCGGGTTAAGCTTTTGAACATCCTCATATACAGTCCCATCAGCGCTGCTAAAGCCAGCAGCTTGTTGACACTGTAACCTCGGCCCCCACCTCGCTCCCCCTCTGTCTCTGCACACCACCACCACAGAGAACCTGGGCTGTATTCAACTCTGAGCATACTGCCTGTGATGCACATATACTTGATTATATTATGGATTGTAAGACACTTTGATTTTCTTCTTATGGTAAAGGGTGGCTATGGCTAACGAGGTAGAGTGGTGTTCTACCAATTGCTCCCGATGCCATGGCAAAAGGTGTGTGTGTGTGTGAGTGTGTGTGAATGTTAGTCTGCACCTTGTAGATCAAGGCTGTGGTTTGATCCCATGCCCCTGAACTCAACGTGTGGATGTGTCCTTATGGGCAAGATACTGAGTGGTGGAATGTAACATCAATTGATTTCTTATTTATTTAACACTCATACTGATTAGTTTGTACATACAAAAACACATAATATGCTGATTTCACATGATGCAGGACATGTTTGTTGACAATATATTGACACACTTGGTGAACTGCTTTTACATGTTTGCTTTTCTGATGAAACAAAATGATATTATATTATACTGTGAAAAGAGCCATGGTGCATACATGATACTTAAGTTACGTATATTTTGCTGATAATACTTCTGCCCTACTACTTAAGGAACATGTTTAATTCGGTACTTTCTTTTCTTTTAATGGAGTATTTCATGACAATAGTATTTCTACTTTTACTCAAGTGAAGGCTCCAAGTACTTCTTCCACCAATGAAGACACTTGACCCCAAATTGGCCATGGACTTCTACTGTATGTAAAAGTGTCTTGTTGCGTCACTGGAATAGTGCTATATAAATGCAGTCCATTAACCTTTAATGTAGGATTAAACTGGTTTCACATTTATTCATTTTCATATTGCATTTCGTACGAGAAAAACAATTGTCGTAATTCTGTCTCCAACGTTTTACTGGCCAATCCTAGTCACTCTATCAGCAGAGGGAAATGTTGTCATGCAGGCCTCTCTTGTTGACAGGGGGAAACCTTTCACAAGCGTTAATGCCCCTGTGCGGGCTCTTTGCTGCTTCCTGAACAGAATTACGGTCGTTGGAACAATTCAGAGGATAATGGAGGGCTGAAAGGCCACAGCAAATATGAAGTGGTTTAGTGTGCATGGTGATGACAAAGCAAGATAATGTACACAGTCCACATTCAACTGTTTAAATAAGCATACTATTTACATTACTACTGCTTTAAAAATAATCTATATAACGTTTTTTATTATATATATATTTGTTATTTAAAAAAGCAAATCTAATGCATACACCCACATCATGTGTTCCTCATAATGCATTATGTGCCATGCTAATAGTTAAGTGTGGACTATAGCAGTTATAATATTATTTGGGAGAATTGTTATTATTTATTATACTTTTTTTTTTTCCACCATTTTTTCCCCAAATGACGTGATGTTTGAATATCAAAAATCTGATCAATTCAAATTAACAGCACAAATATATAGGTACAACAATCAAATAATTATTTATTACATTATTTAATAATTTGTATAATTATAATTTCTAAAGTGTTAATTATGTTGACTTGATGTGTTTGAGCGTGTACATGGTGGATAGCTTACTTGCATAACGATCAGGGAAAGACAAAACATTGTATAATAAAACAGAGATGACATCCAAAAAGACGTCCTTCAATTGAATGAATGCAGCCAGATTAAAACTGAAGACCTGAATATTTCCATACAACAGATTTATTTCTACATTTCTTGTATAAAAATCTCAGACCTGTCAGGTTTGATTTGCTTCTCCTTGTCAAGCCCTCACCTCTTGCCCAATTTCCAGCTGACAATGATAGGGGCAAGCCTGTTCTCCATGTAGAAGTGCATACTCATTTAAATATGAACACCTTGTTAAAATTGCTACATGGAGCGTTGTCTCTTGCCTTTGATCCGTCTTATTTTTGGAAAGATACAACGGCTCCTACCCAAACAGTACGACACAACCTGACCATTCCTGAATAATTATTTCCCCAGAGCTGTCGTTCTATCATGATACTTTTGGACTGAGGCCATTCACGCAAATGAGGGTGGATTTAAACATCTCTAAGTGTGAGACAATATGGATCCAACTAGTGTGGCTCATTTAAGCAATCATACACGAGAGGCCGTTCTTGAACGTCATTATTGGTACGACAGTATTGCGGCAGGACCGAGGCGCTTGCGCCGAGGTCCGTACGCCTGTACTGGAGTTCAAGAACGGCCTCAAGTGTATGATTGCGATTCTATAACACAAACTATCATTGTAATCAACAATATCGTAAAATAATTTCATAATGTGGGCTAATTTGCTCCCAAACCTACTTTCTGCTTGAGTTAATCTCCGTCAGAAAGTAGTTCCTCGAAAGTAGTTCCCATGGTAACGATAGCCGATCAATCGAACACTCCTGCTACCCCGCTTACAGTTATTGATATAATTATAGTAAATAATATATTATTAACCAATTTATTGAAAACTATTTATTGAAAACAATTCTTGAATTAGGCTATTTAAATATCTGAGTAATCACTGTGTGGGATTAGCGGAACAAATCAAATCAGGCTGTCCATCGTGCTGAAACATGTTGGGTTCAGAATGAAGGTGGATGTTCATGCTGCCATTAAAAGTGCAATTCTTGAAACAGATCTCCATGAACTCCATGCCAGACTTTTTTGCAGGTGGTGCCGTGGTGTTCACGGGTAGGACTACGTTATAGGAAGAGCTTTCCTCCAGTGGCCGTTTCATGGCATGTCCCGGACCGGCAAAAAGCGCGTTGCTCCACATGCAGGCAGTTTGCTTTTAGGCCCAACGGTATACCGTTTTTCTCAGACGCGGAGGGATACTGACTTGTTGTGAAAAGGCACGTTCTATTTGACCATTGTTTGATCGTGGAATCAAACACGCCAATTGACCAATCAGAGAGCTTGCTCACACCTATGTGTTATAGAATTGGCCATTAACAAAACAACAACATGTTTAATTTGTGCTAGGGGATTTCATTACTTGACTTGAAATGAAGAAATCAAATTCAATCCAATATGTATCGTCATCCATACACACACACACACACACACACACACACACACACACACACACACACACACACACACACACACACACACACACACACACACACACACACGCACACACACACACACACACACACACACACACACACACACACACACACACACACATGCAGAGCACCTTACACTCTGCATTTAGCATCCTAGTATCAGGATGCAGCTTCTATAGAGGGGTGCAGTGCTTTGATCAGGGGCACCTTGGCAGGATTTCCCTTAATCCGTAAAGTACATTACATTCCATTAAGATGATGCTTTTATCCACTTACAATAAGTGCAATAAACAATGAAGATACAAATGCAGAACAGCAGGACAAATGCAGGTACAACTTCTTCAAGTTGTGCATTAGTTTCACATGAGCTAAAAGACTGTTCAATGTGATTTAAAAGGTGACACGTTCTGTTGTCCGGCTATCAATTGGAAGGTTGTTCCACCAGTTTGCAACCACAATAGAGAACAGGCGTGTTTCAGTTGAGAACACCTGGGTCCCACTGGCAGGATGGCACTTTCGCGTAGACCAGCCAGGAGGGAGTTACGGTAGTCAGGACGGGAAAGGACAAAAGCCTAAAGCAGGTTCAGTAGGCGACGTATCCTGATGTTGCATCTGCTGGAGAGTATTGTTCAACCATATCCTGGGTGTAGGAAGAACTTGGACCAGGACCTGCGTTGCCTTCTGGGTCAGCAGAGGACTGGTCTCCTGATGTCTTACAGAGTGTACCTGAAGGACTGTAGCAGCGATGTTAGCAGTGAAGGACAGTTGGTCCTCCAGTATCACACCCAGAGTCCTTGCAGTCTGAATCTTGGAAACAGCAGAGGTGGAAAGAATGGATGGATAGTCGTAACCTGGGATGGAGGAAGAGTAGTTCTGTTGTTTTAGTGTTAAGCTTAAAGTACTGAGATGTTAGTCAGACAACCACCCTGTAGAAGACGCTGATAATCAGATTGCGTCTGTTCAACGACTGGATCTGCACGGACTGAGCTACTGCCACCCCTGAATCTTTCCCCCAGCCCCACTTGGGTCTACTCTGTTTCTTAATCCCACAAACCTGCACTGAGCTCACATTGGTTTCACTTTATCAAGGGGTAACAAATAGATAAGGAGAAAGACTTACATCTCCAACCAAAATACTGGCCGTGTCCATCACCGTCTCAACAATTCCATCTCTCTCCCCTGGCATCTGCCTATGGCTCATATTACATAACACACGCCCACTTGAGCGCAGCAAGCAATCTAAAATGACAACCTGGGATCATGCCAACATGGCCTTTTGCTTGTGTGCTTTATGTCTAATTCGAGACAAGAATGCAGCTGTCCTGAGACTGCTCCGATTAGAGACATTTGCTCTACTTGGAATAATGGTGACTGACAGCTCAACGGCTTATTTTTTATTAATAGTTTTTCCTCGAATGTGCATTAGAATTGCTTGCTTTTTGTAAGCAGTTCATGTTGAGCCTGTAATCTAGCACCTCCTGAATTTAGGCTTTCTATGTTCCCTTCATCAAGTAGTGGGGAGAGGGACGTGTAATGATCTGCTTATAGCCCTCACGGTGTACACACTCAATCATACCGCTTGATAAATATCACTTTAAAATATTGTATGGCAGTTTATAATTACATAAATGTTTATATAATTCCCATAATTGTAATGAATTATAATAAATAAATGAATAATGCATTACGTTGTGATTATAAATTATTTAGAGGCAACATTAGTATCCGACATGTGTCCTCTGCTCAGAGATCAGGAAGCAGCCGATCCACCAACACTGGAACACATGAGCTCAGACTGCAGTTTACAAAAGCAGAGATAAAATCTGAGCTGATGCGTTTTAGTTTAACACAAACTATTGTATGATCATATAGGTTCACCTGCTGAATTACAAATAGAACAGATGAACCAAAGACAGTGAAAACAATAAAGCAGATTCAGGCAGCATGCTCGTTTTAGTTTCTAGAAATCCCGTAATTCAATGTAACGGTAATCTAATCACCTTTGTTTTATGCAACTATAAGGGAATACACTTACCCATGTGTTAGTGTTCTTATGAAACCCTGTTAATTGCCAGTTGCTCCCCAAGTGTGCTCAATGTGTTCATTATCATCACTGTGATAGGAAGTGTTACCTGGACTGTGGAGCCGTCCTTTTTCGCTTTTGATTTGTATTCAGCTTTTCAGAAATGTGTCTCCGCCTGCCAGAACAGAGGTGGTGTATTTGTGTTGACTGGAGTCACCGAGCATGACTTTAATTTGCAGGTAGTTTCCAAGTGTCTCCTTCCCGGAGTGATAGCTCACCGGCACCATTAGTTACCTAACCAGCCTGAGAGCTCTGACTTTGTGTGCGTGTGTGTGTGTGTGTGTTCATCATGTGTGTGTGTGTGAGCTCATCTCGCTTTATTACAGCTGACTTCCCCTCTCTTCTCATTCCATCTTGCTTTTCCTCAGTACACACATGTACTGAACGTTCATATGTCTCGCAGAACCTTCAACCTTTCACTTTCAGGCAAGCAAAGATTAACAGTCACCAGCAAACACACACAAATCAATGCAGGGAGTTGACATGGTCTGATTTAATTTGTTGTCCATCGCTTCCCAGTCGATCTTTGCTGAAGGATTAACTGATATTACAGAACTTCATCTTACCTACCAGGATATGTGTGTGTGTGTGCTATGTAAATGCAGTCAATTTACCATTACCATTTGCACTGGTACACTTTGCTCCGTGTGTGTGTGTGTGTGTGTGTGTGTGTGTGTGTGTGTGTGTGTGTGTGTGTGTGTGTGTATTTGTGTGTGATCCGTAGGCTGTTTATCCATACTGCTGTGGAAGAGGAAAAAGTCAGAGCGGCTCTCTTACCAGCTATTTATTTATTCCTCCTTAATGCTGCAAGCAGGCAGTCAACATCTGGTAAAGGCTGCTGTGTTTGCCTTCGTGCCCTTAATGAACCGGGCAGCATTACAGTTACTCACGCACACGCCTACGTGCACTCGCCATACAAATTCATCTTTTGCACAGTCTCATTTGTTAGCTCAGGGCTTCTGTAAAATTGCACGAGATTGCATTCTGCGCTGACCTACTGAAGGGCCGACTCTGCAGAAGCTCCCTCACTAAAGGGGGGAGGAGGAGGGGGGGGGGGGGGGGATAAACCAGAGGGATCAGGGTCAGGACTCGCCTGTGCACGAGGTTGGATGGGGCTCCTTTTTGGTTAAGGATAGGGTTAATTTGGGTTACTCGCAGATGAAAAGGACTCCAGACCCAAAGAAAACCAATTCCGGACAGTGCCTGAAGTGGTAATCCCAGATTTAAAATGTTCATAACACCGAGCCCGTGTGACTTTTAATCCCCAGCATTCCTACGTGATTGCCTGGGCCGTTTTACCATGCACATACAGTAACAGCATTTCTGCATGAGACCGGATACACCAAGTCTGTTCCAGTTATTTTTCTTTTATGAATTCCAAATGTTTTGTTTCCGTTAAGTGAGGTGATTGCCAATGAAATGTCAGGTTTATAGTAGAATGATAGTATTAAAGTAAAATGATTAGGTTATTGAAACTAAGAAATCATTTGTTCGACTTAAACAGTTTTTCTTGCTATATATCACTTTGTAACATGTGGAACTATCCGGCACTCCGCCAAGCCCAATGGTGCATTTAAGTTCTCCTAGGATAGTCCAATGTCTCAGTCATTGTTCGGACGTCAGTGTGTTCTACTTCTGGAGCTTTAAGTCTTCATTTTTAAACAACTAGTACCTCAAAAAGAAGAATGTGTAGTATTTTCTTTTCACACACGCTGAAAACAGTTTCGGAATGGTTGTTCCAACTTTAGTACATTTCCTGATTATTCTGACCCCACATAAATGTTCTTGCAGGGTAACGTAGCTAAACATAATATGTGAACCGCTCAGTGAATCAGATCGTCTCAAAGATTGAATACGTTTTCTTTGGCACATGCTTCAACTTTCCACCAATTTGAACAAAAATTGGGCCAAGCGTTTTTAGTTGAATTATAGTTGATGCTTTCATCCAAAGCAACCTACAGTAATTTAACCGTGAATAACCTTTGCTTTAAATAACCAAACCATTGGAAGTGCTGGTGCATCTTTCAAGCAGTCCTTTTTTGTTGTTGTTGTTGTTGTTGTTACAAACAGGTGGGTTTGCATTCTGCGACAAAACATGGGAACACTTTCTGCTGTCCTGATATCAATGGGGAGCTTGTTCCACCATTTTGGAGCCAGGATATCAAACAAGCGTGTTTTTGTTGAGGAGTCCCTTGTTCCTACTTTCAGGGGGGTAGTACGGATCTGATTGGCCAATCCAGAGCAAATTGCGTGTTTTTCTACGATCCTGCCCAAACAAAAACCTAACCTCCCCTTTGACTACATGTGACATGTGTGTCTTTTATATAAGTGAACAGCGTGTGTTCTGTAGGTTTCTGTCATTTACTTCCTCCTTCTTTAAATCTTTTCCTCTCCCCTTCTCCTTCCTCAGGTACAAGTTGTCATAGTTGATGAAAATGACTGCGTTCCAGAGTTCCTCCAGTCCATCTACAGCAAGGATGGCGTACCGGAGACTGTGACAACGGCAACGTCCCTGCTGCAAGGTGAGACATCTGGAATATTCCATTAGTTTATCCTGCAAAACATCAAATAGTGCTTTTCTTAAGTTAAGTCTTCAGATAACATTACATGTAATTAACCTGCACCAAAACAGTCAATCAATCATTGTTTTTCTATTGTGGAGATTTTCATATTTCTTAATACTGATATCCTTCTTGACTCATAAAACACATTTTTGATGAAGTTACCAAACTAAATGTATCACTGTCATAGTTATTTAAACCCAAACATGTTGTTTCCTATAAAGACGGAAGTGTACTGTAAAGCAGGCTCCAAGTGGATATTGACATGTGTTGTTGGACATTTGAGTTGTGTTGAGATAAACCAGGTGCAGCTCAGCGGGTGGGCCCGTGTGGGGGTCTGTGTTATGTTCATTTCCGAGGAGCCTGCTGTAATGGCTTTCAGGACAAAATAAGCGGCTGAGCTGCGTTTTGGTCCGGAAACTGAGTAACTATGTCGGCAGTTCAGCTTTTGATCTGACAGCATGACCTAACACTGAGAAGACTTATTCTACTTCTCTTCTTCTTTTGCTCAAAGACTACACATTGTACTCTTTAACATGGTTGGTATTGATCCAAACTGCTTGATGAATAAAACTATATTTTCTCGTCCAGCGGCTCAAGATCATTTTAGTTACAGCTCAAACAAAGTGGTGCCTGAGACAAAATAAACAAGTTTACTCACTGTGCGCTGAAATTGGAAACTGAGCTGCAAGTGAGTATTGACAAGAACAAAAAGCAGGCAAATAAACACGGCATGCAGTCTGTAAATAATTCATGCAGCTGTTATGACACCACACTGGAAGTGCTCTGTATCCCAGGCTGCAGGCGGGAAACTTTGGGGTTGGATTCACATTACAAAGCTTTGTTGTTTTCACACTTGTGTTCTCGCTGCTGTGCGTTGAGGTCACTGCAATCATCCTCATCCCTATCATCATCATCATCATCATCATCATCATCATCATCATCATCATCATCATCATCATCATCATCATCATCCTCATCCTCATCATCCTCATCCTCATCATCATCATCATCATCATCATCATCATCATCATCATCACCACCATTAGTCCAATAGCCTATTAGACAAAGGTTAGTATGTGTTACATGCTCATTGTTAACAACCACACTGTGTCCCACGCCAAATAATAGAACAGCTTTAACCAGATAACTATTTTAATACTGTGAAGATAGTCGCACTGTAGCAAAGATAATGTTTAATCAAATGTGTCTGATTTTTAAAGAACTTTAATGGCATTTTGATCAACTAGATTACTAGATTACTTGTTTTTGTTCAAATATGTCGCTTCAAACCCATTGAAATATCCTTGCCTGTATATTGGGGGAAAGTATATTTTTAATAATGATGTAAGGGAAATGTGCAGGGAGCTGGTCATTATAGACACAAGACACTTTGAATATTAAAACAAATATTTAATGGAGCTTTTTCAGAATGAGAAGCGAATGTGATTTCGACACAACTTAACTTAAAGGGGACCTATCATGCAACATGCACTTTTGTACGTTTTGTATACATGAATGTGTCCCCGGTGTTCCAGGGAACTCACCAAGTGTCAGAAAACACAACCCTCTCTCTTTTCCTCCATACCCAAATCTCTAAAAGCGGGGCTGCAACGGATCTGATCCAGACTGATCCAGATTTGAATACTTTACTGACATCAGTAAAGTGGTGCTACGGCTATTGGGCAATTCTCCACCTATCAGGGGAATGAGAGGTTGGGCCACGGCCGGCGGCCATTGCTGCTCGGAAGCGCTGGAGACGCTGTAGTACATATGCCAGGCCTGTAAGTGGCGCTGTAGTAATTCATTGAAATGCTTTTATTGATTTAAATTGACATGCATCCGCTAAGAAAAATTGTCCGTTGTTACTGTTTGAACTAACGTAGCAACGGCAGGAACTGATTCGATAGCGTTTTTGAGGAGCTTTTTGATTACAGATTTGAAATCATCGCTGCTTGCTTTAAAAGTAGCACAATTCATGATGTCAAACCTTGGGAAGTATCTAGATATCCCTGCCCTAATGCCAAAGGAACTGCACA
The DNA here is from genome assembly GCF_902827115.2 of Pseudochaenichthys georgianus. Taxonomy (NCBI): domain Eukaryota; kingdom Metazoa; phylum Chordata; class Actinopteri; order Perciformes; family Channichthyidae; genus Pseudochaenichthys; species Pseudochaenichthys georgianus. Next base: position 9,808,567 of record NC_047505.1, on the reverse strand, counting down.
CTGAATATGTGTCGCCGTTTGATGTCTATGTCTGGACCGCTGCGTAAAAAGGAGGGTTTCTGCCCCGTTACTTCTCTTCTTACTTCTGACAGCCCAGCAGCTGATCTCAGAGCACGCTCCCCTCTCCTGCGGGGGGGCGTGGTCAGCTGCAGCTCACAGAATCAGCCCCCTGCAAAAACAGCGCTGGAAAGAGCAAATAGAGCGAAATGAGGCATGGCTAAAATGCAGGATCTGTTTGGTATTTTGAAAAAAAACGATATTTATATACTTTATATAGGTATGGGCCGTATGGCCCTACAATATATTGTTCAAATATAGCATGATAGGTGTCCTTTAAATTGACCAGACATCTTTCTGCGGATGGATATGAATGCACACAGTCCCTTGATCAAAACGTCCTCAACGGTCTGTTCTGACCGCTACATGTACACATTTCAGAATCAAGTATTCATCTAGGCCTTGTTATAACATACAATTAATCACAATTAATTATATGAGTCAAAATACATAATAATTACGAGTATGGAAGAACATTGGGTTTGTCTAGTAGCAATGGGACATTAGTAATGGGAAAACATAGCCTTTGAAATGTCATGTGATCTCAGGATGGCTTAAGTTACCAAAAGAGACCAGCTCTCTTAGATATATATACATTTATAGTATGCATTTCTTATTGTACTTGAACCTACCAAGGGCAATCACATCACACATCAGCTGACAAGAGTGATATATTGAAATTGCCACATTTCTTCTTGTTTTGACCTTATTCATGTCCTTTGTTTTCTTACCCAGTTGTTGTTACCCATGAGAATGTGCTCTGCCAATACTTGAGAGTGAGAGATAACAAAGACATGCTTTATATGAAAAGAACTGGGAAAAAAATCAATGCCAACTAAAACAATTAGCAGAGAGCCCTCACCCGGCCCACAACAAGCACACGGTGAACAGCCATGGAGCACAGCATGAAACAAATACATCAAGAGGTTTATGCGATAAATCTAGTCCGTACAAACACAAAAGTAAAAGCAATCCAACACACGTCAACTAGAACAACAGGAGCAGTAGTTTAGAAACTTCTCCAGTTCTATTGAAACTTGGATTTTCTAATATAAAGCAACATTTACATTGTTAAGCCATAACAAACCAGAAGAAGAAACATTAATTAAAATATGTTTTCATATTTGTATATCCTTCTAAAAAAGGTTAATATGTTCACATCAGATAGTTGTGGAAACTAAACTTTTTTTGTATGACATCACTGTAGGCTACTGTTGATGTGTGTTTATGAGCGCCAAGTGTACGACAAGTTTCTGTAGTGATACATGTTCTCAGTTTACTAAACTAACCGTCATCATAAAACAAATATTTTTTATAACACAGCTTTGATTAATACTCGATTCTGATGGTCTGCACCTTTTCGATAGCAGAACATTGCTAAGCATAGCAGACCGTTGCTGACGACGCTGTCCGCAGAAAGAAGTCCAATCAATGTCAGCTAGGGCTAAAAATAACAAAATGGTGTGCCTTCATTAAAAGGTTAAAGATTAAAAGACAAATAGAGCTGGAGGACAGATAAATACGCATAGAAAGAAAGACAGGAAGTAAATACTAAAGGGAATAGCAGAAGAAGACAGACAGGAAGTACATACTAAAGGGAACAGCAGAAGAAGACAGACAGGAAGTAAACACTTAAGGGAACATGGTCCGTGTCTCATTTCAAAGATTTCCCCTCCTCGACTCCTCGACTCCTCGGTCCTCCGGCAGTGACCCGGAAATTAATTTCAGTGCGCCATGCTGAAGGACATCTCAGTCTTAGTGTTACGTTATTATGAGAGTGCTCTCATACTTGTTTGATTCTGAAATTGTATATATTTATATAAGTATATATATATGTGTGTGTCAGGGTTTCCGTTAGCCGGTAATTACCGGTTTTTAGCTGGTACAATTTATTCAAAACTGGTCAATTCAAAACCTGCCGGTCAAAATGTCTGGTAATAATTAGGGAGGCTCCGATCGATCGGCCGCCGGTCATTATCGGCCGATATTCACTCTTAATAGTTTGATCGGTGCTCTCTATAAAGGCCGGTCAGGAGAGCTGGATCTGATCGATATGGACATAAACGCGAGTGAAGTGTAACCGGAGCGAGAGAGAGATCAGATCAGCTGCTGAGTCTGACCGAAACACGCAGCTCTGCAGAATCACCTGAAGCCCCGCCCTCTATTTAGCGAGCTGCAGGAGCTGCTTGAGAAACTGACGTGCTGTCGGGAGGGAGAGGGGAGGGAGAGAGAGAGGATCCGTTTCTCCCGTGTTATTATTCAAAGTTGATGTAAACTTTTGAATAATGTACGTTATCTACTACAAGTAGTTTGTTTTAATGTAATAATTATGTTGTTTGTGGAATAATTTATTGAAAAATGAATCTGAATTGTTCGATCTGTTACGATTATAAACTGAAGCAATATAAAAATGAGCCCGTGAACTGAGTTTTAAACTGAAGCATATCTGCTCATAGTCCGGTAATAACCTGCTAACGGAAACTCTGCTACACAACTCTTATTATTATTGAAATATAACCGGTAAGTTTCACATTTGTCCAGTAAAATAAATTCTGCCCGGACATTTGACCGGCGAGAAAAAATCCTAGCGGAAACCCTGGTGTGTGTGTGTGTGTCCCCGCATCTGTAGCCTGTTATTGTCTCATTATACCGCACTGTGAATGAATCAGAGTAAATATATATGTGGTCATGAACACATCTGTCCATCTGACAGAGGGCTGCTGCCTCCTGTCATCATTAATGGACGTCTCTTTAAAATGACCGCTCAGAGGAGAGGAGTTCTCCTTTCTCTAACCGCCTGCTCCTTCCCTTCCTCTCTCCTCGGTTCCCCTCCTCAGTCCTCCGCTCGCATCTCCTGTGGGCGGGACTAAGTCTCGAGGATAGGAGTCGAGGAGGGGAATCTCAGAAACGAGACACGGCCATGGTATGGGCTCTGGCAGTGTTTAACCTGTTAAACCCGGCAGCTTAACTGCCACGTATTCTAGGGGTATTGGTATCATCACTGTGCGGTCAAAACTCGCGGCAGGGGAAGCAAACCCAGACATCACACGACGTAGCTTTACAGAGCATAAACGGCAAATAGTCTTACCTTTGCTGTTTCTGATCAAAAGTTGTGTTCAATGGCATGACAAGCGATGGAAACGCTGCTGAAGGTTAATCCAACGTCTCTGTGTCACTTTGAAATGATTACTGAAAATCCATCGTCATATTTATGACAAACTGAGTTTTCATATATAGCTGCTATGATAGCTACGAGAGTGTATGACAGCTGAGCTTCCTGTTTTGGGAATTATGGCTGCACATCACTCATTCACCACTGAGTAATGTTCAGATGGATTTTAGGAACCTCCCCTCGATTCTATTGGCTCTAACGGTTAAAAAGAGATGTCAATCATCAAAATCGAACGAGGGGGGCCAGAGCAGTGACGGCGCCAGAGTATTTTTGTTGGGTAATCTATGGTAGGGCTAACCCATACAGTGGTGGGGCTCAAGTCAGTATTTGTAATGTAATTACATACACGCTATATCGCACCCCTTGACAGTGAAACGCCACGCGTGAGGCTTTTATTAGCTTTTATTAGTCTCCTTTTATCAGCTAAATTACATCAAGAGCAACAGGTGTGAGTTAAACAATACAATAGCCTATTCTGCTAATTCCACGTTGTTGCAACATGCTACGCAGCGGCAGAAACAAGAACAGTTAGCATATAGAATTGACACGGAGAGGGAGAGAGTGAGGGAGAGTGAGGGAGAGAGACAGAGAGAGAGACACAGGTAAACAGAGAGAGACAGACACAGCACACAACAGGTGGCCTGTGTCTCTATTGTCAAACAAAACACTTTTTCAAATGACTATTACAAAATATATTCAAAACTCACTATTCACTCTTCAGGTGGGTCGTGTGACTCTGGCACCTGTTCGACTTGTACCTCAATGCGAGGGCGTTTAAGAACAAATCTATCCATCCGAAATATACAATTAATCCTAGAAGTTCTGCTGTCTGTCTGCAATTTACTCGGCACGAGTTCGGGGACTTTTCACTGAATTTGACGTATCAGTAATGCATGACGCAGCAGACCCAACGTTTCGTTGCTCTGATTGGCTGTAGGTCTGTTCAAATTGCATTCGGAGGCATTTTGATCTGACCGCGGCCGCGCTGATATTATAACGCGAGATAATTTACACACCTTTAGTGTATACAACTCCCCCACTACTTAGACTATTCCTTGCACCCCTCTAGCATAAGCCCGAATGGTCTCAACCATATTGCGTCAGTAACGTGCACTTGTTGTTACAGCAGGATCAGTTTGTGTGTTATGGACACGACCGGTAGATTTTCGCAATCCGTGTTCTCAACATGCTTACTTTAAAATCATTTTTCATGGTCGGGCTAAGGTAGGGCTAAGCCATTTCTTGGTATGGCTGTAGCCTACCCCAGCCACCCTGGCGCCGCCACTGGGCCAGAGTTAGGGAAAATGCACCCAAATGACCCCAGAAGTGGGGTTTTTTCTAAACCTCTCTAAAAAGGTCAAATTTCACTTGTTTTGCATTAATCTTGATACAGGGTAGTTATTATATTTTATAGTTTGAATTCCTAAAGCTTTTAGTCTACGATCCCATCATTCAAGGGTGGTTTTTTACTATGAGTAATGTTTTTTCTTTGGACGGACACAATAATTTACATTCTTTTACCATGTTCAATCTGAATTTACTTTAAAATAAAAAACATCTATATTGATTCTGACTTTTCTACATCCAACTCACAGGTTTATCATTACTTTGAGAAGTGAAGTGAAGTTATAGTCATTTGTTCTGGGAATGTCATTTTCGAGCCTGAGACCTGAAAAACAGGCTCAGGGCTTAACAGGTTAAAGACGGGTTAATGGAAGAGACAATGTGAACCGACTTGGACAGTGACAGAAAACCTCGATCAAAGCTGCCATCATTTTAAGTCACGTTGCTGTCGCCGCGGTTCCAGCCATTTCCACAGAAGAATGGACTATTTTTTCTTAGCACAATAAAAAAAAAACATTATAAAATCATGTTGAAATCAATGTGGTGTGTCAAACGATTGGTTAATTTAATAGATTGCCATGTAATAAGCTGGATAATATGCAACGAACAAGAGATTGTGTTGAAAAGATGATCAGCGTAGGGGTCTTAAATCACCCTGAATTGTTTTTAAATGCCTTTATCTGAATGTCTTTCATTTTTTTAAAGCACCTTGAATTGCCTGGTGCTGAAAGGTGCTATATAAATAAACTTGCCTTGCCTTGAAGGGGTCATTTTCAGCATTATGACCGGCTCACTTACTAATTTATTAATAATAGTACATAATCCCAAAAGAATAACAACAACTCCCCTAATTAAATGTGTTAAATAGGTAATGTGGCGGACATGCAGGTTTTATATGATACTGACAGTCAATTATTTGATTGCCGTATATTGTAAGACATAATGCTACCATCTTGTATTCTATTATACTTTATTACATGGCTTAGTTGAATACTCGATTCTGATTGGTCAATTCAGAACACGTGACACGTTGTTAATACCGAACAGACAGACCGCTGTCAAGGACTTATTGACCGTTGTTAAGGACGCTCACATCTTCAGAAAGAAGTCCGGTCGATTGAACTGTATACAGTTGGGCCTTTGCTTTTGGAACTGGGACAAGAAAAACTGCGGAGAAGTAACGGGCAGAAACCCTCCTTTTTACGCAGCGGTCCAGACATAGACATCAAACGGCGACACATATTCACCTGCCAGTTACTTTGTCATTAGGGCAGGGATATCTAGATACTTTCCAAGGTTTGACATAATGAATTGTGCTACTTTTAAAGCAAGGAGCGATGTTTTCAAATCTGTAATCAAAAAGCTCCTCAAAAACGCTATCGAAGCCTGCCGTTGCTACGTTAGTTCAAACAGTAACAACGGACTATTTTTCTTCGCGGATGCATGTCAATTTAAATCAATACATACAACTATTTTTTAAATCAATAAAATCATTTTCTAAATCCATAAAAGCATTTCAATTAATATTGGGAGTCATAACGTTACTTTCATGCCGATCTAGATCCCTCCGCTTCGCGTCGGGCTCCTGATCAGCCTGTCGGTGTTCTTTTCCCCATAATGACCGCGTCGCAGCACATTATCCCTTACATATCAATCTGTGTGGATCTTCTGGTAATTGTGAGTCCCTCAGGCTGTGGCAGGCATATACATGTTAGCTGCCAGAAGATCTGATGTCCCTTCACCTCAAAACACTGCCAGTTTCTATTCTGGGGTTAACATAAGGAAGTTTGTTATTTCCTTGGCAATTTACCCAAAGTGGAAATCTCTTAGTGGAGAAAACTTTTCACAGAGGAAGAGGAAGTGCATCTCTGTCTCTGCCTCCCACATACCCTCTCCTCTCTGGGCAGCCTTGAAAGTCTGCGTCTTCGTGTTTCTACTGCCATGTGGTGCGCACTGAGCCTGTATCTGGTCGGAATAACTCTCTGTTCTTAATGTCTGATGCAGAAACTCAGCCAATTTATATTCAAATACCAGTTTAGTCTACTTTGGGGTTAAGTGTTATGACTCAATTGTTCTAAATATAGATATGTTTGAATGTTTCATAATTACTTGGGGCTTGGAAATAGGACCGAATGTTCTTTTTTCAACCATGAAAATCAAAAAGGCTTATTAGAAAGATCTATCTATCTGCGCTCTGTTTGAGTGTTTTGGACCGCCTAGCTTACACTCCTGCAACCGTATTATTATGGGTGGCTGCGAGTTTAAAAAAAGGCTGAGAACCCATGGTTGAATGAACAACATATATCACAAGTCAGTGGGACATTGATTAAACATAACCCGATTGAATTTGCCGTGACAGTTACAGATGTGGAACAGGTGGATACGTGAAAATAATATATAGGTGTAGTTCATGTGTGCACAGTACTTGGTTTACATGGCAGCTGGTTTACTACCGTAGGTGTTCGTACAGGAAGTAAACATGGTGGGCTAACAAAGTGTGATGCAAAAATGCTGAACATACTTCACCTGAGGTTCCAAAGATTCCCCGTCTTCGTCTTAGTATGTTTTAGGAGTAAAGCTACCTTCAGGCAAATAAGATTCCTTTCAAATGTCTTTAAGACAGGCTGTCCACCCTGTAAATTGCGAATGATCAGATTGGATGTGTGTGTCCTGAGCCTCTCTGCATACTTGCTGTGGTAACTACATAGGCTTCAGTAATTAGGTAGCTGCTGGTGATGACGCAGCTTTTCAATGCAGACTAATGGGAAATGGAGCTTTATCATTTCAAAAACAGATTTGGGTTGGCAGTCTGAACAAGGCCTTACACTCTACAGCCACACCAGTGGCCCAACCTAACCCATACGTACATTCTCACACACTAAGAAGGAACAAGCTAAGGTTAAGCAGGAATTATATTTGCCATTCTCATCATCGTGTAGTTTAGCATGTTTAGCATGTAACATGTGCCACCACATATAGCACTAAACACGTAGCATTGCTGAGGCTGATTGAAATGTCTTTAGTTCTGCATGCTTTCGATAACAAACCGAAGTATGAGACGCATTGATAGTTGATTTGATGATGGCACTGAAATCTAAGGGCATCATCAACATTGTAATAAGCACACTTTATGGAATTTCATAACACATATTTTGCTAATCCATACCTCATAGTTGATATATTTTTGACCAAGCTGTGTACCAGCAGATAGACTAACATGCGCAGAGCCCTGCCGATGACGTGGCTAAAGACAGCATGAGTCCATGTGCTATTTTTTTTATTTTTAAGAATTATAAATGATACGGGTTCATTGCACCACCAACATTGTGACATTGCAAGTGTTTGCTATATTGTCATTACTGAAAAGCAGAACCAACAGCTTGTAAATGGTAATGAGTGAGGTAGAAAGTGAATGAGTGTGTGAGGGAGCGAGGTGTATGCTGTAGGAGGCTCAGCAGGCGCTCAGCAGGCTGCCATCAACAGGTGTACCAAGGGAGGCGAGAAGATCCACCCCGCTGTTAGTGTGTGTCTGCTGTGCACCCATACACCTGTAGTGCATTAGAGCTGTCCACACGTTGGGAGTACATTACATGTCACTTGTTAGACGCTTTTATCCAAAACAACGTGCATACATTTAATGCTGTGGACAGTCCCCACAAGAGCAATCTGGGGTGAAGTGTCTTCCCCAGGGACACAGCGGCATGCTGACTGCAGCGGGATTTCAACCAGTGTCCCCCTGATCCGAACTAACGCACTGAGCGACAGCTTCCCCTTATCTATACCTATGTTTGGCAAAATAAATAATGATAGTAATAATACAATAATACAAATAAAATGTCATTGTGTCTTGCATTGACTGTTTATTGTAATATCTGAAACTGTATCGAAAAACCTTTCCAGAGTTTCCCATTTTCAAATTTAAACATGGGCAATTAGCTTTTAAACTCGGTGAGGTGGGAAATTGCTAACACGAGGGGGTGCCTTTGCAAAACAAACTCGTGTTTTTCTCATTAAATAAAAAAAATCCTTACAACAAAAATGCTTAAATGCCTGTTAGAATAAATATAATTAATTCTACCCGATCCGAGTCCACCTGAAGCTGATGCCCAGCCTTCTGAAATAAAGACATGTTTTTCCCCCCCTCTTACGTGATTAAACGGGTTAGAGGTCACAGTATTAAATTAAATGAGCCGGGAGAAACGGGCATCCAGCATCGTTTTGCTAAATCATGTGCTAGTAATCCCATAATCAGTTCCATCGTGAGAGTGGACAAATGTTTACTTCGCCTGGGTTATAAAAAAAAAAAACTCCAGAGCACCAAGCAAGCCAAGTATCTGGCTTTCCATAGAGATGTGAGGCTCCTGCCATTTCCATCTTCAGTACAAAATCGTTATATTCCATCCAGACAGACATGGGGGATGCAGCCAGAAATGTAGTGACGCCAGCACCACAATGCTGATTCAAGATTACAGAGGGACTTGCTGATGAATACATGCTCAAGCAGCGCTCGGAAGAGAACAAATCTGTACTTACTAAATTACATATTGAGTCATATGTGACTTGTGTTTGGCCACTGCATGGTATTGGACACTCGTACTGCAGTCCATTTCCTTCCAATCGTCATTGGACGAGAGGTTGTTCATCACTTCGCGGCAGCAAACGGCTGCATTTCAGTTGCAATCAAGGAACTGCCAATCCTTGTAAACTGGACTGTATACGGGAAACACGTGAATTCACTTCATCCAGCTTGCAAACCCGAACATCAATCTAGATAATATATAGATAATATCAAAACATTAAGTGTGGCCAATTCTGGCCAAAAATCCCCATTTCCACACATGATTTAAAACAGTTTGGTGCATTGCATGTGTTCGATATAACGCATACATAGGAGCTACTCCGCAGCTGTAAATGAACACTCATTGCAATTTAACGGTGAAGCATCCATCCTGCTTACAGTGTTGACAATGCATTATATTGTGTTTTTCCGTCTGTCATGTGGGATAATTCCAGTTTATCAACAAGCAGCTGTAGCTTTGTTTGAATAACATAGTGTTAGAAATGTAGTCATGTACCGTAAGCTTTAATATATACCCTGTCATCCCATCATCCCCTCTTGTGCTGCTTGCATCTTTACACATTTTCATGCAGTTTGTTTAAAGGTCAATTTGTGCGATTGTGAGATATTAAAGATATATTTTTTGGCAAGAATGCATAGACAGTTTTGTGACTTTAAGTCGTTGTTTCAATCCCGGAAAAGGCCCCGTATGTTACAGGTCGGCTTGCAACAAATATGGGAGACCAGACAATGTAACAACAAATATTTATTAACAATATAACAAACTTAACAAACCCTAAAACAAACGTGAAAGTCAGTAACCAGTAATGTGTGAAAGTGTGCATCACATATAACAGAAGCTGAGCAAAGGATGAGTCTAAGACACTGTGGGATGGTGTTGGACTTTTTATCCAAGCCTCTCAGGTGTGGTTTATCAGGCTGATGAAAATGTCACCTGAAATACAAATTGAGAGCCAGCAACTAGAGAACACACACAGTCAGTCATTTTCCACTACATAAAATAATCTGTTTTGTTATTATACTGCACATAGGATGTTAAAACGTACAAACAAGGCCATTGTGTGGTTTTACCAAACAGACGGAAAGTAAACTAAAGTTGCAGTACTGATGAGTGATCCCTGTTCTGTTTCCTGTGCTGCCTTCAATATGTAGTCAGAGACAAGGAACATTGTGTTAGCTATTATTATTTCTCGTCTTTTTTTAAGATATTCTACAAAATAATATTTATAACGTAAAAAAAAATAATTATAATTTAAACATTTGTTTAGTTATATTTTTCATTAGTTTTACCAAAATAACTTGATTTAATTGTATTTAAAATAACATTTCCAAAGAAGCAACAACAACTTCCTGTCAACAGCGTAAACTCACCTTCAAAATAAAAGCATGCCAAATTACACTTAAGACATATATACAACTTCAACGAAAGTAACAAACACAATGCAATATCCTTTTCAATTCCAAAAAACACAAATTGGGTTATTTACAGGTGTTGTTTTGTGTGGTAGAGGGTCGCTGTCATCGATGCATTTTGCACCCCGGGCTGTTGCATCACAGCGTATATTCTACTGAGATGTAATAACTCTTTTTTTTGACAGGAAGTTGTTGTTGCTATGGAAACACCAGATACAATTTTGGAGGGATATGTTACATATTAACTTTCAATTTTATGCATTTCAGTTCTTCAATAACATTACTTAATTAACACTTCACTTTCCTGACACAGTTCCACTAACATACATTCACTGTCGATTGTTATTTTTTAATATTCTTTGCGGAATTTGGCCGTGTAAAATGTCCTCTTGGGTTGCCGTACAGCCAATGCTTGACGTCATTAGTAAGCGTAACAGACCCTGTGCTAATCTGGTAGGCCGTGCAGATATGGTACCTCACCGGAATTCCCTCCTAATTCTGCCCTACGCTCCCAAAAGGGGAGGGGCCTGAAAGGACAGCTAAATGCACAGCAGTCCATTTTCACCAGGCCCAACAACAACGACGACGCGCTTTTGGGGGACAGTAAAAATAACAGTAGCATTTCAACAGGTTTTTGATATAATAAAAACTCAAGTTAGATACCGTTATTAATCAGCTGTAAGTTTTAGTTTGTTTGAACTTATTCATTATAATTATTGTACAAAATGGTATAAGAATGCAAACATTAAGATATGTTCTGTTTAACTTGCTTATAGTCTATTATCAATTCAGGTTAAGAAACTAGTGTTGTATGTGACGTGTGAATAAACTCCAACTATAACTTCAGTTAAATACTTGTATGTATGTAGATTAGAAAGAGGTAAGATAAAGGATCTGCAGTATTTTATGAAGTATTAATCGTACAAAGGTCAGTTGTATACAAGTAGAAGTGTGTATTTACCTGGTAGTAGGCTGTCAGTAATGGCTACGCCTCTCTATTTGGACTGGTAGATCTCGGCAGACTGGCAACTTTAAAAGTAGCTCTCGGTTAAAAAAAAGTTGGGCACCCCTGCTCTAAATGCTGGAATGACATGGCTAGTTAAACAGAAGAAACTAGATTGTTCCAGTTCCACAACCAGGATACATGTTAGGTGTGTGAAAGCATTCACGTTCTGACTCATCTATTCTCAACCTGAATTTCATTTGTGTTCCAATTTGTTCCAACAGGAGGCTCTTCTTTGTTGCAATTCAAATGTGCAGTTTAAGTCGCTTTCATCTCGCAGCTCGTGGAGGGGGATCTTTTTTTTTGAACATGTAATTGATTTTGGTTTAATTTGATGGTTGCTCAGTATGATGAAAGACTGGAGGCCAGCGTCAACAAGCATTTTATTTAATACCTCAACAATTCATAAAATCAATTAATCTTTTTTACATTTCAAATAAAATTGGCCGCATACTGCAATAATTAAGGAAAACAAATGATGTGGATAGAAACAGAGTTTGCACACACTGTTTTAATAAGCTAATATCATTTTGTTTTGTAGAGGTTGTGTTAAACTAATTAATTCGAAGTGAGTAAGTTCTCCAAAGGCTGAAGAAGTTTATTAAATGGAGCAAGCATTGATATATGTGTGTGTGTGTGTGCCAAATGCAATGTAAGGTGAATTGAAGAATTGAGTTTAATAGCGAAATGACTTGTTATATGCTTATTCATATCCCTTGTTGATCTTTTCAGTTTTAGCAAAGCAATCAATGTGCGGTCGAGCGGCTCCTGGCTCCATAGATTCCCGATGTGTAATGCGAAAACAGAAATGTTGCAGTATGACTTATTTTTCATACTGTTCATATAGCACTTACTCCTCTTGAGTTATGGAATCCGTGGGAGCATCACTTCCTCTACAATCTCACTCTCACACAGCATGAGAAGGAACAGATACGTTGGCACTGTGCTAATGTTGATGTCCTTTGTCCTTTAATCAAGTAAAACATATTGCAGATTGTACTTCAGATTCTGGTGATGACTCAGCTACTGTTCTTATATTTCACAATGGCATAAATCAATGTGCATATTTAGTGTGATGGTTGCAAAGTGTGAGCATTGTGTTGATATCAGCCCTTGCCTTCATGTATTGTTCAATGAAATTAGACACATATACTGTAGGGAATTACACGTGGTAACTATTGCTTGTGTATGATTGTATTGGATTTTATCTTTGAACTCTGTATTCTGTTCAGCCTAAATTGAGAAATATGTCTAGAAAGTACAACCTGGTTCATTTGGAAATAAAGTATTTAAAAGGTTGCTAAACATTAGCTAACATGTATTCATTTGAGAAACCTTTTCAGGCAAATTCAGCCCAGATTATAAAGTATCCCTTCTCTACTCTACAGTTATTTTTACTTAGATTATGTTCCACAAAATTCTCAGGCTGTAAACATTGAACTTTTACAATTGTTCTGTTTTTCTGAAACTCAGACATATTCTGATTGGAGAACTTTGTCTGACTCGAGACTTGATTGGATTGTCCATGTGTTGATCAGAAGGTATTAAAGTCTGAACAGTATTTCTACTACACAGCGTTTTTGGTCTCCTTCATTTGTAGATTGAACCAAAAGTGGTCAATTTCTCCCGGAGTCTATGTCCTAACCAATTCTAAACTTTTTTAAACTGAATTCCAGCCACGCGCATTTAGATTACATTCATCAATTTACCGTGATCAAAAATAGCAACCTTGCTTTCATAAACTTGTCATGACTGCGTTTAGTTTGATCACACCACCAGAGAAATGGTGGTGGCATTAGAAAGTGCATCACATAAATCCAGCTCTGTACTCCTTAGAGAATAGAAAGTCTCGATCTATGGTTCCTTGTTTGTATCTTTGTTTGGTCCATCTAACTTAAGTTTCTATTTGTCTATGTCTTCCTCTTTAGTGTCAGCCAGTGACTGTGACTCCGAGGAGAACGCAGAGTTGACCTACTACACCCTGAGTCCAGACTTCACCATCTCCCCCCATGGGACCATCTTCCCCGCGGGGCCTCTGGACTTCGAGAGGCCCAACCACCTGTACGAGTTCGTAGTGATGGCGATCGACAAGGGGGAGGTTCCTCGCACCGGTACAACCACCGTACGGATTCGAATGGTAAACGTCAACGATGAGGCGCCTGAGTTCTCCCAACATATGTAAGTGAAAGCCGGGCTTCTACATTTCTGATTGTCATCTGAATACCATCATTCATTCTGAAAAGCAGTTTTGATGGTATGCAATGAAATGAAGGTTTATTTATAACCTCCCATTACTGTAAGAATCCTCTGTGCTAGTGAGGGTGAGCAGGAGAGGCTGATAAAAAGACAGCACCGTGTTCCTCAGAAGAACCTCACACCAATGCCCTGGATTCTCTGTTCTGGAAAGCAGTTTTACAGACGAACAATCTGGGTCGGTCTCTCGAAATAAAATTATTTTGGGTGCCAGGATGATTCATATATATTATCCTGCAGACATTTCCAGTGCATATGTGACCTGCTCTGTATCAATCAGTCGGATTTCACAACGGCGCATTCTGAGATAATGGTGGATTTGAAAAACGTGTGTTTTGGTAATTTGAGGGTTTTGGTTTTCTAAATCAAGTCTTGGTTTCTTAGAATGTCGAACTTGTATTGCCCGATTCAGACGATAAATACATGTTTAAAGACAGGCTGTAACTTTCGCGATCATCGTCTTCTCTCAATCTGATCAGCACCGCTTCCCCATCCCTCCCTACACTTCTGTAACATAATGAGTGAAAGGCTGACAATGCCACGGCAAGGGCCTGGGGACAATGTTTTTTTTATCTGACCTTAATGGAAATAAAGTATGGGCTTTCAGAATATTACCATATTAATGCCACATTTGGCGTTGAAGCTTGAAAAGTCACGTGCCGAGCTGCGGACTGCAGAGGCATTACAACAAGCTGTGTGTGTTGTGTTTGTTTCCTCGGAAACGACACACAATCAAACAAACGTACACTTACCAACTTCCCGCTCCCTCATCCGAGTAAAATAAACATCCACCTTCCTCGATGCTCAGGCTTAACATCGGTACAATAGATGGATCTCCACGAACAATAAGCTGCTGACTGTTCCGGGTCGATGTGACTGATGTTGATAGACCAGGTCACATGTTTAACATACAAGGCACTCATCCGAAGAGAAACCCACATTAGTTACATTTCAGCCGTCAGCTGCCAAAAGCATTTTGTCAGGACCTTGGAGAAAATGTGTAGTTATTTTATGTGTTCTTCTGTCCTGTTGATCAAATTGACGTGTTGCTCCATCTAACTCTGTCTTCATCTTGACCCCACTTAGGCGGCCAATGCAAGGTCTGAAGAGAAATAGGTTAAAGAGAGTAAACTGAAGAATAGTAGAGAGACAGAGCTTTATCAGGTCAGCTCCTCACAGCTGCTGCCCGAATCAATGCTACAGCTGCCGCTACTCACAATTTCAGTCCACAACCCCCCCCCCCCCCCCCCTACAGTGCTGCTGTGCATCTTTTAATTGGTTGATTTTCTGGCAGAGAGCTGGGCAGATTGGTAAGGCAGGGTCAATCAGCCGTTCCCACCAGCACCCTCAGGAGGCCCCTAGCCCACACTCTGCGTCTGTTCCCGAGTGTGTGTGAGAAGTAATTGAGTAGGTCCCAGCAAAGTGGGGTGTTGGTATGGACAGAGTGATGTAGTTATGAAGTGCATTCATGCGTCATGCATCTGATATGCATGTGTTTGTCGTTTGCAGTGGGACATGATTTAGTGTGTGTGTGTGTGTGTGTGTGTGTGTGTGTGTGTGTGTGTGTGTGTGTGTGTGTGTGTGTGTGTGTGTGTGTGTGTGTGTGTGTGTGTGTGTGTGTGTGTGTGTGTGTGTGTGTGTGTGTGTGTGTGTGTGTGTGTGTGTGTGTGTGTGTGTGTGTGTGTGTGTGTGTGTGTGTGTGTGTGTGTGTGTGTGTGTGTGTGTGTGTGTGTGTGTGTGTGTGTGTGTGTGTGTGTGTGTGTGTGGGTGTGGGTGGGTGTGTGTGGGTGTTGGATTTCATGTCAGCGAAAGCAAGATAATCAGTCAGTTTTTCTTCCGTAGCACTCAACCCTCTACTGCGGCTCCAACAAAAACAGTACTGGACAATGATGTGTCATTAGGACACACACACTGGAATGCTCTGACACACACATGCACACACACTGTAATCTATGCAGGCAAAGACTCATAAATGCATGTGCACATGCATTTAAATGCACACACACAAGGGCAGAAACCAATGCAGCACAGCAGTTTGTGTTGATCAAATTGATGAATATTTCTTACTGTGCTGCGATAGCTGGAGTGTGTGTGGGAGGGACTGTGCACATGTCTGTTGAGTCAATGCATGTGATGGACAGAGCAGAAAGGAGAGGGAGAGGTAATTAAATATATCATTATCGAAGCAGAAAATCTGGCCTATTTGTATCGATTTGTGGAAGCATGCGATAATGAGTATCCATGTGTGTGAATGTGCGTGCTCGCCATTTCAAACTGAATGGTGTTTTATTGAAGTGTGTTGGGGTTTATTATTGGAAATCAGTGCAAGGAAGAAAATATGTATATATATATATATATTTCTTTTTTCATAAATGAGTTATATATCAGATGTACCTCTTCACTGCATGGCTCTCCCTGGTGAGTGACAGAAAAGCCACCTTTCATCTGTGTGCTGTCACTTAGCTATTATAACCTTTTACTCTCCCTACCATCCCCTGCATGTTGTCACAGAAACCGCCCTGGAAGCAGGGGGTCATTCCATAGGAGAAAAAGCATGAGCCTATACTGTGCTCTGCCAGAGAAGAAAATATGGTGCAGTCTGCTGGATGCACTTAAATGCAGAAATTATAACATGCTCTTTAGCACTTTACAACTTTCAATGCGCCCTAAGTGGCTTTTAAAGAGCAACTTGCAGGTTAGAGCCCCCAGTGAATACATGTGTAGGAAAATTATGTGTACACTAGATTTTCAAAAACACATAAATATACACTACAGTGACATCTGGCGTCGTTTTTGTAAGACATGTTTACTTCCGCATAAAAAAAGACCACCCGCGTGTGACGTCACATCAGGGAGAGCGGCCGGTCTAACGTATTTAATAAACATCGATCACAATCTTTATATATACAGTCTATGATCACAATGCTAGTTTTGACACAGAAGAGGTTGAAAATGTATATTCGTATGCATATGACGGACCACAACCAAGCCCGCCTTAACCTGCCATCAGGCCCTGGGGCTGATTTTTTTTTGTAGGCCCCCTATTTAAACAACAAATCAAAGTCATGTATAGCCTCGGCAGGCTCTGTGATCGCACTTCTCCACTCTGCTCCACGCGCGCCTGGTCCTCTCCTCCAGATGAGTGATGTATCGGGCCTCCCTCATGTATCTGTCCGGTTGCCGTTGGCTCCCCTCCACGTAGCAAGTCCTCGTCGTCCTCTCCATCTCCTCCAACAGATAATGTCCCTCCTGTCTGTTCCTCTTACTCCATCGCTATCAGAACCAGGCGGCCTACTTGGCTCCGAGGCCCCGCGGCCGGCACCGCTGCCGCTCGGTACAGAACTCATATGTCCTTCCTCCTCATCCCGGCCTACAGGTTTAAAATAACCTGTAAGCTTCGACATGTTTTGTAATAGCTGCTTGTCTCGAAACTCCTTTTCCCTCAACAATTTCCCTTTCTCTGGAATCCATCGATCTGATTGATTAGCGGAGCCAATGATTAAAATAGTATGGAGGGAAGATATTTTCGTTTGGATTACTGGTCTGGGGGAAGCTCACGAGGGTGTGTGTGTGTTTGCGTTTGTGTGTATTGTGTTATCTATGATCACTATACGCCTTACATTCATAATTTCAGCGGAGGGAGGGGAAGCGGCGCTGCGGAACAGCAGAGTGGTGAGGGAGAGCTGTCTTCTTCCCTTTACAACCCCAGTGAGATGATAGTGAACTGTTCATGAACTTGTCATGAAAAGTTCATGAAATATTAGTGAACCATATTCATGAACAGCTCATAAACAGCTCATAACAAAGTTGATGAACTGTTCGTGAAAGTGACATGAACATTAAATGGCAATAGGGCAGTTCATGAACTACTCATGAAACTCCTGTGCTGGAATGGTTCATGAACAATTCATGAAATGGAGTTTTCAGTGAGTGTGTAGGGATATTCAACCAAGAACATTTCAAGAATTGTTCATGAACATATCAAGAACTGTTCATAACAACTTCATGAACCATTCATGAACAGTTCATACCCAGTCACTGAATATAATTCAATGGCTGGCTATGAACTGTTCATGAACTGTTCATGTACATCAGGGGTGCCCAACCTTTTTTTAACCGAGAGCTACTTTTAAAGTTGCCAGTCTGCCGAGATCTACCAGTCCAAATAGAGAGGCGTAGCCATTACTGACAGCCTACTACCAGGTAAATACACACTACTACTTGTATAAAACTGACCTTTGTACGATTAATACTTCATAAAATACTGCAGATCCTTTATCTTACCTCTTTCTAATCTACACACATAAAAGTATTTAACTGAAGTTACACAACAGTGTTGTTGATACAGAGTTGGAGTTTATTCACACGTCACTACAGTGGGTAATGTTTTCAAGAAACATTGAACAGTGCTGCCACATATGACACAGGAAAAAAAGAAAAGACACCAAACCCTTTCTTTGCCATTATATAAAAATAGTGTTGCTACAAAAGTATAAATTAGGCTTACTAATAAGACAACTCAGATCTGAAGCTACACAGGAATCTGCTGCCAAAGTGCAATTGTTGCATTTTAGTAGATTATAAAAAGAAATGCCTTTAAAATAGGATGCAAGCAACACTAGTTTCTTAACCTGAATTGATAATAGACTATAATCAATTTAAGTTTGCATTCTTATACCATTTTGTACAATAATTATAATGAATAAGTTCAAACAAACTCAAACTTACAGCTGATTAATAACGGTATCTAACTTGAGTTTTATCATATCAAAAACCTGTTGAAATGCTACTGTTATTTTTATTACGCATCGGCAGCCTCCAGGAATGCTTCTTTCACAACTTCGCCGTCTTTGAAAGACTTCATGTGTTTCGCAAGAACGTGACTGACACGATAAGATGCTCTGGAAAAGCCTTGCTCTGGTTATTGGCCTGGTGAAAATGGACTGCTGTGCATTTAGCTGTCCTTTCAGGCCCCTCCCCTTTTGGGAGCGTAGGGCAGAATTAGGAGGGAATTCCGTCTCGTAGCATTTGTGCACTGTTTTGAAATGCCGCTCCTAAATTATCCTTCTTCGATAAAGCCACGCTCGCATTGCAGACGAGACAGATGTACTTTGAATTGGAATAGATACAAAAATAATCATCCTCCCACTCGGAGTGAAAATTATATATGTGTTGCTTCTTGTGTGTGTGCAGACTGTCACTCCTGGTGTTGACACGGACAACGTTAGCGAACTAGTGCACTGCCCACCAGCCACGCCCCGACACATGGGGTCACGCCGGCCAATCACAAAGCTTTGATGCGTTCAGGTGCATTATTCTGGCACAGGAAGATTATGTTATAGGACATTAACGATAAAACAGAATATTGTTGTTCTATTTTTAGACACATCTCGCGATCGACTGGGAATCTCCCCGCGATCGACCGGTCGATCGCGATCGACTGGTTGGGCACCCCTGATGTACATGAACTGTTCATGAACCACTGACTGTGGGTCAATTGGCAACCATAGAAAACAACAATTATGTCAATCACAATGGAACTTTACTCAAATTAACAAACAAACAAACATACATGTATACAGGTGGAGCACTACAATTAATCCTATCACTATTTGAAGCAGTTCTTGACACTCAGCTGCACAACAAATGTTGTTACGGGTCCCAAAAGCTTGGGTACCACAGCAACAATAAATAATTTCTGTAGAAAACAGAAAAGTGCAGCAGCAATAATTATACACAGGATCCGGTTGATCGTCTGGATTGCTTCTTATTCAAAATTCAAAGTACACAGTTACATTCAAATAGCTGAACTTTACAAACATCATATTTCTCCATTTAAGTTATCTGTCTGTCAGTCAATTACTGTATCTCAAGGAGAAATTCAACATAGTCAATATAAATTATTACATTACATTGCATTTAGCTGACGCTTTTATCCAAAGCGACTTACAATAAGTGCGTTCGACCAACAAAATACAAACTTGAAGAAAACAGAATCATAAAGTACATCAGGTTTCATAGAGCAAAAACATTTCAAGTGCTACTCAACTGGCTTTAGGTAAGCCAGTCCATAAGTGCTTTGTTAATAGTTCTATTGCTCGAAGTGGAGTCGAAAGAGATGAGTTTTCAGTCTGCCCCGGAAGGTGTGTAAGCTTTCTGATGTCCTGATGTCAGTGGGGAGCTCATTCCACCATTTTGGAGCCAGGATAGCAAACCCACATGTTTTTGCTGATGGGAACTTGGGTCCCCCTCGCAGCGAGGGTGCAGCGAGTCGTTTGGCTGATGCAGAGCGGAGTGCACGTGCTGGGGTGTACGATTAACCATGTCCTGGATCTAGGAAGGGCCAGATCCATTCGCAGCATGGTACGCAAGTACCAGTGTCTTGAAGTGGATTCTAGCAGTTACCAGAAGCCAGGGAGGGAGCGGAGGAGCGGCGTGGTGTGGGAGAATTTAGGAAGGTTGAAGACCAGACGAGCAGCTGCATTCTGGATGAGCTGCAGGTCGGATGGCACATGCAGGTAGACCAGCCAGGAGGGAGTTGCAGTAGTCTAGGCGTGAGATGATGAGAGCCTGGACCAGAACCTGCGTCGCTTTCTGGGTCAGCTGGGGACGCATCCTCCTGATGTTGTAAAGCGTGTATCTGCAGCAGCGGGTTGTAGCAGCTATGTTTGCAGTGAAGGACAGGTTGTTATCTATAAACACATAACGCTATCAAATAATACTTTCTATCAATATATCTATCTTTACCAAATATAACATATTATGGAGATCACAAAAATACACTGTCAATGTTAATAAACAAAAAAGAAGGCAATGTGCCTGCAAGACTGCACTCAGGTAAACAAAACATATTACCCGTGGCAGCAGCTAACCTGCCTGCGAGCCTTCGCTCAGGTCACATTTACCCAGGCGCGGCTGAAGCCCGCGAAAATGGCATCTATTGTTGCCGACAGTTTAGTATTTTTAAAATACCGTTACTATGTCAAACATGCTCAAAACCTTCTGACACACTCTCCTAAACATCTCCAACATCATATCTAATTCACACAAGTTAACATCGATCATTTTCATTATGTACTGACCTGTAGAAAACAGAAAAGTGGAGCAGCAATAATTATACACAGGATCCGGTTGATCGTCTGGATTGCTTCTGAGGAGGGGGCGGAAGTGTCCCCCCTAAGATAACCCAGATGTCACCGCTCACCTGCCAAAGGTTCCACCTTGGCGCTACTTACTCGTACTGCTTCTCAAACAGTACAGATAAACCATAAAATGATATGAATGTCACCAAAATAAATACAGATAATGTTCAGTTTCAAATTCACTATTGTTTTGTTTTAAGATTAAAAGTTTTAAAAAAGAAAGAAATGTTCAAATAGTAGATTCAAGAGGTCTTTAAAAACATCACACTGATCATCAAAAGTTCATAAAATGCTGATGAATATTCAAAAATATTCTGAACTTGCGACAATCATCCAAAATTCATGAAATGCTCATAGTCATGAAAAGTTCATGAAATACTCATGCACACTTTTTGGAGTTTTAATTATAATGTTGTGATTGGCTGGATCATGAAAAGTTCATAAATTGCTCATAAAAGTCTGTCATGAGCAAAACAGGAACTTTATATGAATGAACAATGTTCATAAACATTTCATGAACTGCTCTTTAAAATGGTTCATGAGCATTTTAAGAATTTTGGTTCATGAACATGACAAGTGAACATATAATGAGTTGTTCATGAATGTTTCATGAGTGCTCATGAACAGCTCATAAAGTCATGAACTCCATCTCGCAGGGGAAGCTTCAAAAATGTATTTATCGTGTGATTTTGGAAATAAAAGTTTCATATTGTGAAAGTCAAGACTTTGTTTATTTAAAAAAAAATTCAAAACACCCGAAATAAAAAGAATATATATTTGAATTTTTTAGTTGGCTCATGATAAGCCCCTGATCTCCGTAGGCCCCTGGGCTTCAGCCCAGGTCAGCCCGTGCATTAAGGCGGCCCACAACCTTATAATTATGAGCCTGCTAGTGAGTCCAGGAGCAGCCAAGGATTAGAAGAAATAACGGCCATGGGAGAGAAATGGAGCTTTGGTGTGAGGAGAACCAGTGGAGAACAGGACAGCTGTCTTGGTGAGTGACCAGCGTTAGCTACAGTTAATGTTTGCTAACGTTGTTCACATCACAACAGTGTAAAGTTAGCTATCATATATCAGGCTATAACTAAAGTAGTATTGATAATATAGTAACGTTACTGGCAGGACTGTTGATACTGATCCAAAACAGAAACTAGCGCAAATATCAGCCGTATCTCGCGTTACCTAATGCAACTCCACACTACGTCTTACGGTGCTGTGTACCAGAGGGGACAGAGAGAGAGGAGCGAAGGGGGGGGGGAGAGAGAGAGGATCGAATGGGGGAGGGGAGAGAGAGAGGAGGGGAGAGAGAGAGAGAGAGGAGTTATTGGGGGGGAGAGAGAGAGGAGCGAAGGGGGAGAGAGAGAGGAGGGGAGAGAGAGGAGCGAAGGGGGGGAGAGAGAGAGGAGGGGAGAGAGAGGAGCGAAGGGGGGGAGAGAGAGGAGTGAAGGGGGAGAGAGAGGAGGGGAGAGAGAGAGGAGCGAAGGGGGGGAGAGAGAGGAGTGAAGGGGGAGAGAGAGGAGGGGAGAGAGAGAGGAGCGAAGGGGGGAGAGAGAGAGGAGCGAAGGGGGAGAGAGGAGCGAAGGGGGGGAGAGAGAGAGGAGCGAAGGGGGAGAGAGGAGCAAAGGGGGGAGAGAGATGTAATACGGTTTCCTGATAAACGTTGTGTTTGATAGGCCTCAGCTGTGGAGAGTATGTGCTGCAGGGAGGTGGATGCACCTCGCACCCAGGAACGAACGCTAGCTCCGGTCCTGTTCCTGTTGGGGAAACTGTGGACTCGATGTCCTGACAGGCTGGAGTTTGTGCAACCTGGTGAAATGCAATGTAAAATGACCGAAACAATACCAGCTCACTAAATCACAACCGCTCAAAACGACAAACTACTACCGCGGATTGGGCAAAAGGAAGGAGTCCGAGAAAGTTGCTCCCCCATGTGACGTAATGTGACGCGTTTGACGTAAACAAAACAGTTTTTAATAGCAGAGCTCAAAACCCTTATGTCTCGTAAAACGTATCAAATCATGCATTAACTTTGTTAATTGTAATTTTCAGGCAAGGCTAAGCATAAATCTAGTAAAAAAAAAACCTGCAAGTTGCTCTTTAAGGAGAGGAAATGTTTTGAGGTACCGTATGGGTTGCCCCTAAATGAAGATGCCATCCAGGGTGCCGTGCCAGTGGGGAACATGGGATGACTTGTCCTGTTGGATGGCTTTTAAGAGGAGAATCATTGCCATCCAGGGTTCCATGGCAATGAAGAAAACATGATGCAACACCCTGTAGGATGCACTCTATGCAAGCCTTAGGAGTGCTCTATACTGCCTTATGTTTCCTTGAAGAGATGAGGTACCCTATCGGTTGCCCTTAAATGAAGAAAAACTATAATTGCCATCTAGGGTGCCCTGCAAGTTGGGCAAATGGGATAACGTGCCCTATTGGGTGGCCTTTCAGTGTAGAACAAGTGCCCTCTATGGTGGTCTTCCAGTTCCCAAAAATGTGATGATGTGCCCTATATGGGTTGATTTTATAGTTAAAACAAATATATATATATCGATCGACTACCAGTGGGGGGAATTGGGATGGAATGGAAATGGCCAACCAGTGGAGACATGTCAATAATTGCACTCTTTGGTGCTCTCTCAGTAAAATACATGAAATGCTCACTTTGGCGGCCTTCCGGTAGAGAATGTATTTATTTGTGTTCACGAACCTGTGTCTCAGGGCTTCTTAACATTTAAAAACCTATTAATGTGTCATACCAACTTAACGGGAAGAAACTCAGCTAACTGACGATGTGAACCATTTTTACCGAAACAAAACACAAGTCTCACAAGAAGCGTCTAAATTAGCTCTGAGCGAAAAAATGCTAACACACAGAACTCTAGGTATAAATACCCTTATCACATTACATTCGGATCTGCACAAACAAGATTCCCCAGATTCTAGACTAGGGGTATAAGCATCATCACTGAGCGATCTGAACTCGCGACACAGACATCACAACACGGAGCTTTACGGAGCAAAACGGGACATTGTCTTACCTTAGCTGTTGTTCTGATCAAAAGTTGTGTTCAACATCAACGCTGCTGAAGGTTAACCCATAGGTTAATCCAATGTGTCTGTGTCACTTTGAAATGATTACTGATAATCCATATTGACATTTTTATGTCAAGATTTCATATTAGCTGCTACGATAGCTACCAGAGTGTATGACAGCTTCCGGTCCCGGGGCATTCTGGCTGCGCATCACTCATTCACGATGGGTAATGTTTAGATGGATTTGAGGAACTTCCCTTCGATTCTATTGGCGCTAACGGTTAAAAAGAGATGCTATCCCATCATTCAAGGGTGGTCTTCACTCTAAGTAATGTTTTTTTTTTGGACGGACACTATCATTTACAATCAATCTGAATTTACTTTAAAATAAAAAACATCTATATTGATTCTGACTTTTCTACCAACAACTCACAGGTTTATCATTGCTTTGAGAACAAATATTATTCATTTATAGTTATTATTAATGTATAGTTATTTGTTCTGGGAATGTCATTTTTGAGCCTAAGACCTGAAAAACAGGCTCAGGCTTAACTGGTTCAATAATGAAAAAGCGATAGCTGTCATTTAGGGTGATCTGCCAGTGGGTAAAACTCCTGAGTGACCCTCCGGCTGAGAAAATGTAAATCATTTCCATTTCCAGTGTCTTCCCAGTGAGGAAAATGGAATGAAATGCCCTGTTGGTTTTCCCTCAATAATTAAGAAAATATAATTACCATCTAGGGTGCCCTGTCAGTGTGGAAAATGGGATAAAATGACCCTCCAGTGGATACAATGTTAAAAATGCCACTCTTGGGTGCCCTCTTTGTGGGAAAAACTTGAGGGAATGCCGTCTTTGGTGGCCTTCCAGTTAAGAACATGTGAAAAGGTGCCCCATGGGTTGTCTTTAATAGAGAAATAAAAAAAAGTATAGGAGCCATAGGGTGACCTGCCAGTGGAGAAAATGAAATGAAATGCTCCATTTAGTGGCCCTCCCGTGGAGAACATTTGAATAATTGCTCTCTCCAGTGGGGGGCCGCCCGGGTACGAAAGAGTAGGTTAGGCTGACATTCAGTCATGCACATTTGAACATGATGCTACATTATTCAGGCTTTACAATCTAGCACTGGATTTCACAGACAGGAGGACAATAGCAGACTCCTCATTTTCAGATACCCATAATCCTTTGACTAGGTCAAATGAAAACTGTAACTTGTGGATCTTGTCAGCTGCTGGCTCCTAATTAACTGGTGCTCTCCAAGTTGGTTGGAAATGCAGTCTTAAACTTATGAACATCAAAACCCAACTAAAGGGTCCTAAATATGCAATATACGGTAAACAAGAAATAAGGACCTCTCAGGACCTGTCACGATGCAAAACAGACTGAAGCCGAATCTACTTCGCCAGGGTAAAGAGTCAATATTCTCAACGCATACTAATTAAGGAATAAAATATAGAGCCGCAACATCCTTGAATCAAACCAGAGCTCTTCCAATACCAAAATAAACTCCTCTTTCCTACAGATACTGCATATAAATGAAAACTCTGCTTATATTGATATAGTGGATTCATAAAAGTTTTCTAAGGAACTCATACAATTGGTTCACGTGAAACACTCTGCTCACATATTATACAGATATGTATACCACCACTTTAATAGGAAGGCGTATATAAGATGGCAGATACCTCACTTATGATCTTGCTATAGCAAACCAAACCACCACGCCTGCTTCATTTATTACTCGTGCTCACCGTCGGCCTCACATCCATCCCTGCATTCACCTCATTCCACAAGCAAATGGGAACATACCAATGTGACCATAGATTTGGATTGCAACAGGAGGCATCCAGCTAATAACAAAAACAATCAGTTAGCAGCATTCGGATGGATCAGCTGACCGTCCTGCACCCAGCTATTCAACACACAAAGACACACTCAATTACCCGCTCTCTTTCCTCCATTCTCCATTCGTGCCTTATCTGGATAAACTAAATTACCGGAATAATTAAATTCAGTAATTAATTTGCACAACTGACATCAGTCACGGGACGCGACGCTTTGTTTTTCTCCCTGACCGAATGAAAACAAACTGAAACAAAAAGTAAAACAAAAAAGTAATTAGTGTGTGGTGGTGTATGTCTGGGGTGGTTCCCCATCGATCACAGCATTGATCCGGCCAAATTAGAGTTGTGGCGGGGCCCAAATGTGATTGTAAAAGGCATCTCGGTGCTGTCTGGGCTTTTTGCTTCCTTTCAGTGATGCGTCCTGATTTCTCTGCACTCCCTCCCTCTCAAACAGTCACACAGGCAGTCCTTCATGTAGAAGAGAAGAATCTGCAGGAAGGAGACACAGAGAGAGGTATTTGATGAAGTTGGGTTGATGCAAAAGTCAAATAGGATTAACCGTAAAAGCCCTTGTTGCTGCCCGATCCGTACCGGGACACCAATTTGCAATTAACGGCAGTGTGTGGGATTTAAATAAAATAATGTTATCTTTGGTTTGAATAGTTCTGAAATAGACGATTATTTGTATCTTGTTTCGGAAAAGAATGTCTAAAATATGGAGCTAATTTTACAATTCTTCAACAACAACAAAAAAGCTGGTAAAGAGCTGTAAAGTCTTTATATTAATATATATTTTAATATATATATATATATATTAATATATACTTTTTATGATACATTTGAACCTAAAATACTTTTTTTAAATCACATTTAAGTTTACCCCCATCATTTAGCAGAGTAAAAGACACACTACATTTTTTTATTAATATGTATTTCTAAAGATATGTTCCACTCATGTTATTTCAACTAAGGCTTTCCCTTAAAAATATCTGCATAATCACAGACTTTGGGTGGACTCATGCACAGTAGCTGATGACAACAAATATGTCACATTGATCGTTGTTCATATGACATACCAGCATCAGTACCAGAGACTTCTTCTTCACAAAACACTTTCACTGAGTTTAATTTGACTTTATTCGGTTGGTTTGATCATGGCATAATATCGCTCAGCAGGAAAATGAAAAGAATACAATCCCAGTTACAAACTCTCTAATTCCATTTTCAATGTATCTTGATTATTTTTGTATCACGTTTTTATTGTTCAAAATATCAGAACCAATAATTCAAAAGTGTTGATCACAATGTGCCAGACCCAAAGATGGTGTCCACAGATGTGTTCTCCTACTGTTAGAATTCAATTTACAAAAAAAAAAAAAAAAGTTTAACTTTACAAAGAAAATATTGAACATTTTGCCTGGTATTGAACTCCAATTAGCAGTCATTACACGTTTGATTTGCTGTTGTTTTTGTAATTAGTTATCAACTAATTGTTTAATCACTGCCTTGGTTGGTTGGAAGTTTTTTCAGCACATCACAAAGTTGATTGTCTTCCAGACTTATACTGTATGGGCCAACATCGGCTATTGTTGCCAAATCAGGCTGCTCATATAAGCCTAATTGCAAGCCATTTGAATGTTGAACGATCACCCTGTCTGCATCTGTAATGAAGAACAGAGTTAATTTCGGGAGTCAGGACAAAAGAGGCCATGTGAAAGAGCTATGCATAAAACTGCACAGACGCAATCTGAAATGTTGTCATGAAATTGAAGGCAGAAACCCACAAAGAGGCCTTAGATCTGTCCGGCTTTCAGGTGAGATTAATTCAGAAAAATATCTAATGATATTTAAAAAAGCTTCCTTAGAACAAAATGTTAAGCCATTGAGCAATGTGACCTTGGTCCCCTTGGAGAAATGACATAATAAAGGAACACTGCACAGCATCTCCCCTTACCTGACTCGTACAAGTATTGAGCAGCGCAGGGGGGGGTGTGAGTTGAATAGAGTCAAAGGCTGCAACAACAGTCTACAAGCAGAGCAAACGAGTGGCACATCGCAGGCAGAAGTAGTCCAACCGTTGTTGAAGAAGAAAGACGGCAGAAAACATGATCCCAGTGTTCAGATCCTCTAATGAGGGGACATTGTTTACAGTGAAAAATAGATAGCCCTCTTTGCAGGTCATAATGACATACCGGTTATATGAGTTGTTTTAACTTAAGTGTATTGTCTAAACATGTATCAAAAGTGCACCACATTCAGACGGAGAAATGCACCGGGCTCGACTGTCTTTTCTAGTAGCTCTGTAGCCCCATCCACGAGTAACGTTTCCACGTCAGGTCTTATTATCTATGCTAGTAGCAACACACGGAGCAGTGTGCGAAAAAGTACACGTCCCACCGTCCGGGACGTGTTATTTACAATATCGGACAAGTAGATCTTTCAATTGACTTGTCCGGCGGACAAGTGACGGTTTTCGCCCCGATTTATTGACAAATTATAGATAAATTCAGTTCACAAAAGGCAGAACTCATTCGCAAATTGTACGTGTCCGCCATTGTTCGTTTAGAAGTGTTAGTTTCGGTTCTGCTTGTCGATTCCTAAGGAAATGCATCTCGCCGCTTTCTGTACAGTTAGACGGGGGCGGGGCGGGAAGTGTAGCACAGTGGCAGGGTTGGGGAGCAAAACTTGGTTCCGACTCCGAGTAGGAACAAATAACCATTGTCCGTACCGGGATTAATAAGAGTTGTGAGGACAGGAGGCGAGGCCGAGCCCCGCGGACCGCAGCTCTCTTTCTCTCTCTCTATGCTCCGTATCAGCTGATCGCTGCACGGTGCAGCTCAGCGTCTCTCTCTCTCTCTTTCTACACACAGCGGATCCGCTGCCCGTTTAACAGCCTCATCTTTGTCAAACTTTCTTATGTTCTTTCTCTAACACGTAATGAAGGTTAGCTGCGTTTTAGCTCCTGTGTTGTTAATATTGACCACCATTTCCTTTATGAAGTAAAGCAGCCTCCCTGTCTGTGTCCTCGCGCTGTCCTCACATCCCTGGACCCCCAGACTCGGAGGAGCACAGGGATGTCAGTATTGTTTATGAAGCAGGGTATAGAAAGTACATTATTGAAATGAAAATACTATTTATTTACTTTTACAAACAGTGAGCAGCTGGGCAGCTGCAGCATGTGTATTGCAGGACATGTGTAAGCGTGCAAGCGTCTTTGAGTTGTAGAAAAGCGCTAGGCCTATACTGTAGGCTATAAATATAATGTATTATTATTATTATTAGACCGATGTGTTGGAGATGTGTGGTTGGACTCTGTCTCACAGGCAGGTTGCAGTGTAACATCAGAGGAGACTGGGCCAATTGTACATTCTCAAACTGCACCACTTAGAAATAACCAGTGGCGTTTCTATATGTACTAAAGTGGTGGGGCACAAAAAACGTAGATGTCTATATATAAGCTTCTGCAGTGAGGTTCATGGCTGGTGAGGCACTGGCACTGACTCTTCAGGTTTACAAACATTATATTTTGACCTAAATCAAAATATAATATTCTTTTCAAAAGCCTTTTTAGTCTGATGCTTCAATTAATTTTAAACAGACAGTTCAACAGAAGGATACCCAAAAAATGTAATTTTATCATTTAAATATTGAATTGTTCTCTCTTAGTAAGATCCCATTTTCAATAAAATTGTGGTCTTACCTTGACTTGAAGATGAAGTCCATTTGCCTAACCTTCTGGAGAAAAATCTCTATTACTTTTTTGTAAAAGTCCTCCTTATCTTCTTGTAGTTTCAAAAGTCTATCATAAATCTAAATGATGGATTTATGATTATAAAATTATAAAAGTAGGGTAGACATGTGGATATTATCCGGCTGAACAAAACTTGCATGTATCGAACAGGTACGTTTCCCACAGATCTTATTTTGAGCTATTTTCTAAAATCCTATGGAGAAATCTCATTGCTTTTTTGTGGAGGGAAGCCATGCGCAGCTTACTTCCTGGTTTTAGGATGCGTCTCTCTCCTCCTCTTCACCTGCTCTTCACACACCACACTTTTCGCGGCACACGTACTTACAGCCAATCAGCTCTGAATTATGTGAGATGACGTATGGTGGGGATGGCAGCACTTTGCCCCTATGGTCATTTTTTGCCACACACATTAAATAGGAAAATACTCTGAGCATGCGCAGCGTAGTTTTTACAGTCACCGTTCACTTAGACAGTGAGAGGGAGGGGCAGGATCGGGTTTTGTCCCACATGGCTCTAAACAGCTCAATAGGCACACACTGTAGACACTAATTAGAAGAACACATACTAAAACAGCAATGTACAGACGAATCAGATGATTAAACATGATCTTAAAATATATTTTATATATATTTTAATTTATTTTTTGCATTTTGTTGTAATCATTATTTTAATACTTTCTGCTGACACTAGGTCAGCCCCTAATGACCAGTCGCCACTGGAAATAACTAAACAATGCAGAGATTATTTTTATATAATTTTATTCAATAATCGTAAGAAATTCAACAGTATGAAGTGATTTGTAAATAGGAATACAGATTTGACTTAATGTTTTCATAAATATATTTTTCTCCCAGTTTGTCATGGGACTTATTTTTACCCTCTCAAAGAACCAGAATCGAGAGCCGAAAATAACCGGAATCGAAAAGCAGAACCAGAATCGTTAAAATTCAAACGATACCCAACCCTATGTGTGATGCAGTAAAAGCTTACCGCTCACTTACATTAGCGGTGTCGTAAAAAGTGAAAAAGTGAAAAGTGAAAAATGTATTCGGACAAGTAAATTGCCAAACTCACTTGTCCATGGACAAGTACTCTCTAAAAACTTTTTCTCACACTGACGGAGTTAACTCAATGATACAAACATGGGTTAATGATTAGAGCTAACAGAGTTACTCTTTATTTTGTTAAAGTTTCAGGTATTCTGTTTACAGTTCTGTCATCAGATTATTTAATACGATTTGTTAAAACACTGTTGTTTCTTTTGATGTGAAATATTATTTATTTAATTTAAATAAAAAGCAATGTTAGTTTTGTTCACAATTTGTTAAGTTAATTTAATAATATATGTATTTTTGAATCAAGTATTCATCTTTATTGTCTTCATTGTTAGTTTCCACATGCCTAAAACAACCTCAAGCTAAATCTAAAAGTTGATGGCTAAATAAGAGCGTTTGAGAAATTGTACAAGGCATACAGTAATAGTCCGAATAGTCGATTAATCGTTTAATGAATCGATTATCAAATGAGTTGTTTGTTGCAGCCCTATTGTAGTTATCCCATGTATAAATAAAACGTGTTATTCAGCAACCCTTGCAATTTGGGATTTTATTTTTGGTTGGTAGACCTCGGTGAGCTGTTCATTTCAAAAGTAGCTCACCAGCCAAAAAAGTGTGGGCACCCCTGGGACAAATTGCTCGTGTTACCGCCCTCACATGCTAAACCCTCTTGGCAAGGAGCATTGTCCACCTCAAGATGGCCGGGTAACATTTAACCACACCTTGGAGCGCTTCTCTCCGCCATCTCCTCCGTGTGTTGCTGCATGTAGCAGCCGCGTGTGTAAACTGCCCCGCCCCCTCACACACAGACGGGGGAGAGCGATCTCGTCTTGATTGGAAAGATCAAAAATACACCGACCATAGACGCATTTGTTTGTCTTTTTGCATGTTAGAAACGAGTTGGCGACACTAAGACTGAGATAATGTTTTTGAAGCAATACTTTCTCAACTCGCTACTCGGAGGGAAGTCGCTGTCATATGCCTTGTGAACCATACTCGCCAACCTAAAGCCCGAGTGGAAAGGGTCGTGTGTAAATCAGATTTGTTCCGAAATCGGGAGAAATGCGGGAGAAATATGACCCCGGGAGGAAACCGGGAGAGGGCTATGAAATCGGGTGTCTCCCGCGAAAATCGGGAGGGTTGGCAAGTATGTTGTGAACACTCCGATAATGCCTCTCCACGTTACCTTTCTTTGGCAGAGCGATGCTTGCTTTACAAATAATAACCTTTGAATGTGACATCACAAAAAAATATTCTTCCTCCCATTCTGTGTGGAAGTGGTATGTTTTTAGCTTTTTGCTCGGTCCCGCACTCATTTTGTTGTTTGTCTCTTTAACTTAATTTGAGTTTTCCCGGCACTTGACTGATTTTGTATCGCTTTGCATTCTGGGTTAACAGACTGGAAAGCGATAGGTCACTTTTTCTGTCAATCAAGTAAACTCCTGAATTAAGTGGCAGGGAGGCCAAGGGAGGAGGGATCAAAACCTGTTTTGTCTATTTTAACGGAGCTGGATTTTTTTTTTATGAAAGACTCGCGATCTACCAGCATTGCGACCGCGGTCGACGTACTGGGCACCTCTGATTGTAGAGTGACTTAATGCAGACTGTTTAAGGGTCATTCCAGAATTGGAGGACAATTTAGACACCAACATTTTGGAAAAATGTACCTTTTATTTTATAATTTTTTGTTATGTATATAGGAAAAACAGATAATAAACCATTAATAAAAAATGATTTGCCCAGCTAAGGCATCAAATGTATATTTTCCAATGAAGAATGAACCCTAACCCTGTTACTCTAACTATAGTAACAGGGTTGCAAGTAACAGGGTTGCAAATCAATGCTAATTTTAGCTTTTACCTCAGGAATTAATGCTAGCTGCGCAATGTAATGCTATTGTCAAGAAATGGACACTTAGATATTTAACTAAAGAAAGATACATTTGAAATTCATTTGTTTTAGTCTAATGTGAGTAACAGGGTTGCGTTTGTATGAGTGCCACACTCCTTCAAGAGTGACAAGATTGGAAATATATTACAAATTAAAACTGCGGTCGCACTTGTGCGCGCAGTGATGAGCGGGCCCTCGCGTCCGTGTGCCTGTCGGGGAGGGCAGCTGGTCGCTCTGGCGTCAAGCAGACGCGCGCGAGTCCTGGGAAATGAGCCGTTTCTCATTTCTATAATTTTCGCGTCCCAGACTCCCTCCTCCGGCGCGCCGTCTCGAAGGAAAACAAATGTCTCTAAAGGCTTGTCGAGGATCGATTATTGAGGAGGCTGTCTGGAGGAGCCGTAACCGAGGATACACTGATTTAGAGGAGAGAGGAGTGTCTCTAGAGGAGCTATAACCGAGGGTCCACTGAAGTATTCTCCTGAGACGATTTCAGACAACAGTGATGTTTAAAAGAGGTGTGACCGTGACGCATGGCTGAACTTCTGTCAACGAAGCACCGCTCTGCAAACTGTTCCCGTTGTGATTATAAGTTATTTGAGATGATCAAATGTGCATCAGACTTTCTGCCCTTTACCGTTTGTTTACTCACTAATCACATCTCCCCTGGATGTTAGGCTATTCTTTTTTCAATACAACTGCTTTCATTGTGATGCGATGTTTACAGTGAGAACAGCTGCTGAGGACAGTGCAGAAAGCAGAACAGTGTGTATAATATATATCGCTCAATAATATATGTACAGTAACAGGCCTATCCCCAGTGAGATGATAGTGAACTGTTCATGAACTTGTCATGAAAAGTTCATGACATATTAGTGAACCATATTCATGAACAGCTCATAAACAGCTCATAAACAGCTCATAACAAAGTTGATGAACTGTTCATGAAAGTGACATGAACATTAAATGGCACTAGGGCAGTTCATGAACTACTCATGAAACTCCTGTGCTGGAATGGTTCATGAACAATTCATGGAATATGGTTTTAGGCAGGTTCATGAACAATTCATGAAATGGAGTTTTCAGTGAGTGTGTAGGGATATTCAACCAATAACATTTCAAGAATTGTTCATGACAACTTCATGAACAGTTCATACCCAGTCACTGAATATAATTCAATGGCTGGCTATGAACTGTTCATGAACCATTGACTGTGGGTCAATTGGCAACCATAGAAAACAACAATTATGTCAATCACAATGGAACTTTACTCAAATTAACAAACAAACAAACATACATGTATACAGGTGGAGCACTACAATTAATCCTATCACTATTTGAAGCAGTTCTTGACACTCAGCTCCACAAAAAATGTTGTTACGGGTCCCAAAAGCTTGGGTACCACAGCAACAATAAATAATTTCTGTAGAAAACAGAAAAGTGCAGCAGCAATAATCATACACAGGATCCGGTTGATCGTCTGGAATGCTTCTTATTCAAAATTCAAAGTACACAGTTACATTCAAATAGCTGAACTTTACAAACATCACATTTCTCCATTTAAGTTATCTGTCTGTCACAGTCAATTACTGTATCTCAAGGAGAAATTCAACATAGTCAATATAAATTATTACATTACATTGCATTTAGCTGACGCTTTTATCCAAAGCGACTTACAATAAGTGCGTTCGACCAACAAAATACAAACTTGAAGAAAACAGAATCATATAAGTACATCAGGTTTCATAGAGCAAAAACATTTCAAGTGCTACTCAACTGACTTTAGGTAAGCCAGTCCATAAGTGCTTTGTTAATAGTTCTATTGCTCGAAGTGGAGTCGAAAGAGATGAGTTTTCAGTCTGCGCCGGAAGGTGTGTAAGCTATCTGCTGTCCTGATGTCAATGGGGAGCTCATTCCACCATTTTGGAGCCAGGATAGCAAACCCACGTGTTTTTGCTGATGGGAACTTGGGTCCCCTTCGCAGCGAGGGTGCAGCGAGCCGTTTGGTTGATGCAGAGCGGAGTGCACGTGCTGGGGTGTACGGTTTAACCATGTCCTGGATGTAGGAAGGGCCAGATCCATTCGCAGCATGGTACGCAAGTACCATTGTCTTGAAGTGGATTCTAGCAGTTACCGGAAGCCAGTGGAGGGAGCGGAGGAGCGGCGTGGTGTGGGAGAATTTAGGAAGGTTGAAGACCAGACGAGCCGCTGCATTCTGGATGAGCTGCAGGTCGGATGGCACATGCAGGTAGACCAGCCAGGAGGGACTTGCAGTAGTTTAGGCGTGAGATGATGAGAGCCTGGACCAGAACCTGCGTCGCTTTCTGGGTCAGCTGGGGACGCATCCTCCTGATGTTGTAAAGCGTGTATCTGGAGCAGCGGGTTGTAGCAGCTATGTTTGCAGTGAAGGACAGGTTGTTATCTATAAACACATAACGCTATCAAATAATACTTTCTATCAATATATCTATCTTTACCAAATATAACATATTATGGAGATCACAAAAATACACTGTCAATGTTAATAAACAAAAAACAAGGCAATGTGCCTGCAAGACTGCACTCAGGTAAACAAAACATATTACCCGTGCGCAGCAGATAACCTGCCTGCGAGCCTTCGCTCAGGTCACATTTACCCAGGTGCGGCTGAAGCCCGCGAAAATGGCATCTATTGTTGCCGACAGTTTAGTATTTTTAAAATATCGTTACTATGTCAAACATGCTCACCAGTGATGTACCTGAACGCGTTCAATGAACGATCGTTCATGAACGCGTTCATATTTTGGGCGAACGTGAACTGAACGTACTGTATTTCCGCTAGATGAACGTAATTGAGAACGCGTTCATTCTCAGCGCTGTATAACGGCGTTCAAAACTGCGTTCATTCTCAGCACTGTATTATAACGGCGTTCAAAAGTGTGCCAGATTTCATATGCCTTTCAGCCGAAAACCCAGTTAAAACACACCGTAAACAGGCTTCAAAATAATGCGGAAAACCACCCAATCTGGCAACAGCAAGCTGCCTGTGACGCGTACGCGCCTGTCACCCCTGGCTGTCGCACTAAAATATAAATATACTAAATATATCAGACTCCTCACAACAAACAATGTGGAACCGCGGAACCGGCGAGCATTGAATGAATGAATTAATTAGTATGGATGAAGCCGAGAGCAGCTGCAGCAGCACTCGCTCAGAGTGAGACTCTACGGCAGGGGTGGGGAACCTCCGGCCTCCGGCCGTATACGGCCCGCGAGACAATTTGGTACG
This sequence comes from Pseudochaenichthys georgianus, assembly GCF_902827115.2. Classification (NCBI taxonomy): domain Eukaryota; kingdom Metazoa; phylum Chordata; class Actinopteri; order Perciformes; family Channichthyidae; genus Pseudochaenichthys; species Pseudochaenichthys georgianus. Next base: position 9,772,771 of record NC_047505.1, on the reverse strand, counting down.
GCCCTCGAGGTAATTTATAAACACACGCAAAAAATAAAAAAATGAAAGAAATCTAGACCGCAAAAAAATTAAACAAGCGAGTGCCTGTTTTTCCTGGCCAAGGTCAGGGTCCTTGAACACAACACGAGCCTAACGTGTCATCACGTGGTATATGTCTCGACTGACAGGGGTGCAGTTCTGACGGAGAGCACCAGAACGCCACTCCAGCACTTCAGAAATTGCATTACCGATAAATCCATCCATACACATGCCGCAGTTTCTGCGTGTCTGTGTCTTTAGTTGAAAGCCCAGTGGCGATCTGCTCATCTGTCATACAGTCAATAACTGTGTTGTTATCATTAGCATCTGATTAGCTAGCTATGCTAACGAATATAAGAAGCTTTGTCTACAACCAGTGAGGTAAAGGCACATCTTTATATGATCATTATAGTTATAAAAAAAACAAGAGAATAAAGTAAACAGGTATAAAATACTATATGACAGTTATTAATAAAGAAGAATACAGTTTGAAAGGGGAGTGATTTGTCAAATATCCATAAATTAAAAGAAAATCTGCTTACAGTTGTGTTTGGGTGTTGAGAGATGTGTCCATAGATCTCCTAATGTTGCTCTCAAAGTGCAACAAATCTTCCAGGGGAGCATGCCCCCCGGACCCCCCTAGAGGAGGTTAGGTCCCCCACACTTAAACCATGTTCACATGGATAGGAAACTAAATACATTTGCACACATCTTGTGTCCATATCTTTCTGTTTTGGTGGTCACACCCTGCACGTGCATGCATACGCGAGTCATGGTGAGATATCTGGATTAAGAGGTTGCTTTTTCTTTGCACAGAATGAAATGAATGAGTTGTGATTTTAGTTTTTTTAAGCAGAGGTCAATAACTTGTACGGCCCTCTGAGGATATTGTAAACATTGAAATGGCCCATTAACATCGTACAGGAGACAAATAATAGCTTGCAGCAACGTATTGAAAAAATAACTATGAACTATAAATTAGTTCATTTTTGAAACCATGAACTTTAGTTCAACATTTTGAATTATGAACTATGAACTGAACTAGTTCATTTTAAAATGTGTGAACTGTGAACTGAACTAGTTCATGTAGAAAGTGAACTTTCCCAACACTGATGCTCACAACCTTCTGACACACTCTCCTAAACATCTCCAACATCATATCTAATTCACACAAGTTAACATCGATCATTTTCATTATGTACTGACCTGTAGAAAACAGAAAAGTGGAGCAGCAATAATTATACACAGGATCCTGTTGATCGTCTGGATTGCTTCTGAGGAGGGGGCGGAAGTGTCCCCCCTAAGGTAACCCAGATGTCACCGCTCACCTGCCAAAGGTTCCACCTTGGCGCTACTTACTCGTACTGCTTCTCAAACAGTACAGATAAACCATAAAATGATATGAATGTCACCAAAATAAATACAGATAATGTTCAGTTTCAAATTCACTATTGTTTTGTTTTAAGATTAAAAGTTTTAAAAAAGAAAGAAATGTTCAAATAGTAGATGAATATTCAAGAGGTCTTTAAAAACATCACACTGATCATCAAAAGTTCATAAAATGCTCATGAATATTCCAAAATATTCTGAACTTGCCACAATCATCCAAAATTCATGAAATGCTCATAGTCATGAAAAGTTCATGAAATGCTCATGCACACTTTTTGGGGTTTTAATTATAATGTTGTGATTGGCTGGATCATGAAAAGTTCATAAATTGCTCATAAAAGTCTGTCATGAGCAAAACAGGAACTTTATATGAATGAACAATGTTCATAAACATTTCATGAACTGCTCTTTAAAATGGTTCATGAGCATTTTAAGAATTTTGGTTCATGAACATGACAAGTGAACATATAATGAGTTGTTCATGAATGTTTCATGAGTGCTCATGAACAGCTCATAAAGTCATGAACTCCATCTCGCAGGGGATATTTCAAACTGTATTTGTAGGCTTTAGGAGATATCTACAAATAAACAGTAGATATTTGTCATGAAACCATATAGTGCTTATAGGTAGTGTTAATTTCGTTGACTAAAACTATGACGAAATATGTTCGTCAACGACCTTTTTTTCCATGACGAAAACAAGACGATGACGAGACGGCACCGACGGCAGTAAACAATAACTGTAACGAAATCATCATGCAATATCGTTGACGAAAAGTGACGAGACGAAAATGTAGTTAACTAAATAAAAACTATGACAAAATCTCTCTTTACTTTCGTTGACGAAAAATGAGGAGACGAAATATTATCAAAGATAACGTTAAATCTCTGATAGTCAGTTTTTCTCCCAGCAGTTCCATTTCCGGTGCTGCGGCAGAGCAGCAGCTGTTTCTGTGCTGCGCGCGGCGGTACATTTGAATTACACCGGGCAGCGGCAGAATATGAACTGTCAGGAAGACTCGGGTCTAACTCATGGTCTAACTAACCTTATTTAACAGAAAATAAAATGGCAACAACAGGGCTTAGGAGCAGTGGTCGCGTTAACCGAATACCCCCCGTCAGCGCGAGTGAGTGATACATTGTGCACTCGACGGATAATAATGGATTATGACGGAAATGTTACAATCCTGTAGGTCAAAATGACTGACAACGAAAAAGTCTAAAGCCACCACTGCTTGGGAGAAAGAAACGATGTGATATTTGGGCCCATTTTCGCTACAATGAGGCGGAGAAAAAAAGCGAATGCATTGTTTTATCAGAAGGGAAGCAATGTGGCCATAACACAGCTGGTAAAAACATCACACACCTGAGCAGATACTCTCTGCAAAGCTGCTTTCTTAATCATTCAACCTGTGTTTTTCATCAAATAAGGACAAGATAATCTTATTTATTTATATACTAAAATGACTGGTTTTGGCTAGACTAGTTTGACTGAAATGTTCTATATAATCTGATGACTAAAAAAGACTCAACAGTTTTCTTTGACTAAAATAAGACTAAAATGCTCAGACTTTTAGTCGACTAAAATTTGACTAAATAAAAACAGGATGAAGGTGACTAAATATGACTAAAACTAAAAAGGAAATTTAACACAGGACTAAGACTACAACTAAATAAAAAAATAGCTGACGAAATTAACACTACTTATAGGGCTGTAGCCTGATATTTAGTATATGCTTTCAGAGCTGTTTGTTGTACTTATCTGACATACAAATGGTCAAAAATTGTATATTCTCTGTTAGCCTATGAGCTCCCCGTTTGAGCGAAAGACTGTTCCTTCTCAATGTAGCATGACATTGGATATGCGCTTAACTTGTCCTGGATTGGATTTTTTACGAACATTTCCCTAGGAGTTTGCAAAAATGTGCTTAACATGCACGAGAAACGCACATATTTGAAAATTGCCGAGTTTTTGGGGGGCGGAGCTAATGGAAGGCAATTTGAAATATGTCCAGATTCATAAGAGCAATGTGTATACCGCGTTTCGTGAATATTGGAAAACCTTTATGCGAGTACTTTGGAGTAATTTGTGGCATGTAAATCGTCAAAATTGGTGTATTTGCTGTTAGCTTACGACCTCCCCGATTGAGCTAGCAACTATTTTCTTCGCAATTTAGCATCACATTGTATATGGGCTGAACTTGTCCTGGATTGGAATTGTTTCGATCATTTCCCTAGGAGGAGTTTGCAAAAATGTGCATAAAATGCATGATAAACGCAAATTTTTCAAAATGGCCGACTTTCTCGAGGGCGGGGAAAATGGAAGGCAATTTGAAATATGTCCGCAATCATAAGAGCAATATGTATACAGCGTTTCATGAATATCGGAAAAACTATATCAGAGTAGTTTGGAGTAATTTGCGACATGTAAATCGTCAAAAATGGTGTATTCGCTGTTAGCTTACGACCTCCACGATTGATTTATCAAAAATGTTCTTCTCAATTTAATCACATCTCCCCTGGATGTTAGGCTATTTATTTTAATACAACTGATTTCATTGTGAGGCGATGTTTACTGTGAGAACAGCAATAATATATGTAACAGGCCTACATTACACACTTTATTTGTATGCTTTAGTAGATATCTACAAGTAAACAGTAGATATTTTTCATGAAACCATATAGTGCTTCACATAATAAAATATACATTATATGCTTTAGGAGCTGTATGTGTGTGATGTACAGTCAGTAGGTGTCTGTTGTGGAGTGTATAGGTGTCTGTTGTAATTGAATTTGCCGCCAGCAGAGCCGGTGTGTGTGTGTGTGTGTGGGTTAGGGAATAACTATATCCGAGTAGTTTGGAGTAATTTGCGACATGTAAATCGTCAAAAATGGTGTATTCGTTGTTAGCTTACGACCTCCAAGATTGATTTATCAAAAATGTAATCCGCAATTCTTCATCACATTGGCCAGGGGCTGAACCTGTCCTGCATTGGAATTTTTCTGATCATTCCCCTAGGAGGAGTTCGCAAGAATGTGCTTAAAATGGCTGAAAAACGCACATATTTCAAAATGGCCGACTTACTGGGGGGCGGGGCAAATGGAAAGCAATTTAAAATATGTGTGCAATCATAATAGCAATATGTATACAGTGTTTCGTGAATATCGGAATAACTATATCCGAGTAGTTTGGAGTAATTTGCAATATGTAAATCATCAAAAATGGTGTATTCGCTGTTAGCTTACGACCTCCACGATTGAGCTATCAAAAATGTTCTTCTCAATTTAGCATGATATTGGATAGGGGCTGAACGTGACCTGTATTGGAATTTTTCCGATCATTCCCCTAGAAGGAGTCGGCAAGAATGTGCTTAAAATGCATGAAAAACGCACATTTTTCAAAATGGCCAACTTTCTGGGGGGTGGGGCTAATGGAAGGCAATTTGAAATATCTGTGCAATTATAAAAGCAATATGTATACAGCGTTTCGTGAATATTGGAAAAACTATACGCGAGTAGTTTGGAGTCATTTGGAATAATTTGTGACATGTAAATCGTCAAAAATGGAAAGTTCTCCGTTCGCTTACGAAGTCCTCGTTGGAGCGATCAACTATTCCTTCGCAATTTAGAATCACATTGGATATGGGCTGAACCTGTCCTGAATTGGAATTACACTACAGGTTACCTCTTATTGATGTCAAGAGTTTTTTTGAATGTGTTTGTGGTTAGATACTTGAAATAAGGTCTGTGGTTAACACAATATTTGTTGACATAAAACACGTCAGTAAATACTCCATTCCAAAGATTCTGAAGCTTCTACAGTATGTGTCATAAAAACAGCTGTCTGCAAACAATTGCCTACATAAAAGACAAGTCATCACGCCGACACAAGCTTTAGCCTATATTTGTGATGCGCAGCCATGCGACTGCAATGAAGTTTGTTTATAGTCTAACTTTTTATTTTTGTCGTTGCACAAAGCTTATTTTCTGCAATATACCGAACTCCAATAGGGAAATCCCAATGCTTGTTGTCGAGGGAGCCCTTTGCGATGTTAACTTCCGGCTCGGCCTACATTTATACATCATCACTGCACCACACTATAAAACAAAAAACAAAAGTGCTTTTTACAAAGTAATATGTTTTCCTTTCTATCAATAGTCCAGGTTTCATTAATAGGCCCAATATTACTGTGAGTCCAACACATTGTGCCGGAAAACCGAATTTTAATGCGTACGTTTTGTAAATGCTTCAAAAAAATGTTAAAGCATTACTGTCTCAGCTGCTGTCAAGGATGCACCCCCCCCCCCCCCCCCCCCCCCCCCCCCAGGATGGTGATGCACACACAACCAAGCAAAGAGTTCTGTGTTGAGAACTTCTTGGTGTCTTGTTATTTTACTACTGTATAGGGAAATCACAGGAAGAGACAGTTTCACAACCACCAGTCCACCACCCCACTCTTCTCACTCTTTCACATGTTAGATTGCAGGTACAGTGCATGATGGGGGGTGTGATTAAGGATGGGTGGTGTTAGAGGTATGTGATGCTACTGGGAAACTTTCTTTACATCTATGCTGTATGTTCACATTCATGAGGTATGGTAGTTATTAGAATGGTATCTAAACGTGACATTTCTTAAGGTTATTTTGAATTTTGCCCCGCGGTAGTTCTGTATTCTGCCCCTTTAAATGTCCTTGTTTGTGTTTTTGCTGCTGTTCAGGGACTGATTAGCACCTGGGACTCACTGAGAAGCAGTGGCAAGCCGTCAGGGCCCTCTAGGCCCTCTGTGAGGGCCTAAGATATTCCAAAAAATAATATTTGAAAACATTAAAAAAAACATTTATTTTTTTATATTTTTTTAAATATTTTTTTTTGTTAAATGTTTCATTAGTTTTACCAAAATAACTTGATTTAATTGTATTTAAAATAACATTTCCAAATAAATAAATCCTTCGAATCTGCCTGTTCAGTTTCTGTTGGAATGTGAAGGGTTAAATGCTGTCTCTGCGAGTTACTGTGAAGACGGGAGAGCTTGGTCCCTCTCTACATTCACAGAGGGCCCGCTATAGTAACTCAATGAGAGAGTAATGTCAAATGACAGTACAATTGACCAATCATATCTTCCCTCTAAATGGGCGGGCTTTATTTTCGCGGACTTTATGACAAGTTCCGCCCGTTGTGAGGTTTATACATGTGTATGAAGTGGTGCAGTGACGCGTCCTAAAACCCGGAAGTAAGCTGCGCTCGGGTTCCCTCGACAAAAAAAGAGGGCCTAGGTATAAAAGTCACGGTTCGCCACTGCTGAGAAGCCATCAGCTAGCTGGTGTAACAGGAAGTGCTAGGCGTTTTGAAAAGATACCTCTCACAGGATATTAAGCATCTCAGTACGTGGAGTTTTCACATTGCACAAATTGCACGTCTCGGGGTATTTTCTACAGTGATGTAAGCCCTGCTTTTCTGAAAAGTTGACATTTTCCACTTGCTAAAAAGACGCTGTGTGCCGCGCTCTTTCTCGAGACGGCCATATCTGAAGGAACACTCTGTTTGAATGTGAATCAATTGCAAAAGGACACTGGCGCTATGTGTTATGACCTTATGCCTATGGGAGCATAACCAGGATTGGAGCATGACTCATGGATGTTTCTACTGATTTCCTGAAAGCTGGTTTGAAATGTTTTCAGTATATTGTGCTCCTGTGATCACAACTAAGAAGCACTCCAAATGGAAGGTCACAGAAAGGCCATCTTGCGGCTGCAGGTGTTGCCTTTCATGTAATTCCCTTCTGATCCAGTTTTTGCTCTGCAGATTGAAAAGAAAATCTTCCAGTGTTTCATTCCCACGATGTCACACCGAATAATTGGCACACAATCTCAGCCTAAAGATGTGACTTCTGATCGTTTACGCCAGTGGTTCTCAACTTTTAATTTGCACAGTGCCCCCTTATCCATTGTGCAGGTCCCTATCACCCCTTTCATCAGTTTTAATTGTCTTGCTTGAATAAATAATGATGATTATTTTGTATGATGTAATTAATAATGCAGTCCTCATTGAAAAGAATGCCAATAATCATATGATTAAACTGGACGATTGGAATATCATGATCATTAGTTTCCTCGGTGCATCTGTATTTCTGAAGTGATGTACCGCTTAGAAATTTGACATTCAAACTTTAATTAGTCCTTTTTATTGATCTGAAAGCCACTTTGAAGACGCATCACCCAGCATGGATTCAGTCCAACACTCCATTTCCTGCATTATTTTTATATGCATCAGTTTAAGGTGGAAGCGTCTTTAATTAGGAGAAAAAACACGATTGAGGTTACAGGGGACACTTAGAAAAGATAATATCATATATTGCATTATGGCTCTCGTGCATTATATTGCATTCAAATATTTACCATCCTGTAAATCGACGCTTGTCATTCAATGTCATCCCTGAAGTCAACACACATGTAGACATCATTTTCACCTCCCTCCTCTTTTTGCTTTTTATTTGTGCAAATAACCTCTTTTAACATTCATCCTCTTCAGTGATGGCCAAATGAATTAATTTAAAGACATTTGTTAACCCCAGGACTTTGAAATATCACGTGTTTCAGAATGATTTCTTCTCATGTTCAAAAACGTTTTGCACTTTTAAAGCACCTCTCACATATCTGAGAAGTGCTAATACTATGAGAATAAAGTTACAAAAATAATGACTATATAGTCATATCATTTCAATATCTATTGTTTTCTTTGGGTTATTTCTCTGTATGCTCTGTCAAAGCACCATTTCCTTTAGAACAGAACAAAAGCATTTCTCTTTTTTATCCACATTTTTTCATGTTTATTTCAACTTATTTTTTCTTAAAAAAGTATAAAGCTAACCTTGTTCATGTTCATTTGCCGACCTTGGATTTGAAATACCAAGGTCCCTTGAATAACTGAATAACTAATGACACTATTGATGTTATGATTGGAGAGAGACAGAAGATATTCGGTACATTTGGATGATCTGTTTATGGCTTTGGTTGTTTCTTAGCATCTTTTTGCTGACGCACTGAGCTAATGGTGGACATTGAATTAGATGGAAACCATTGGAAACTATGGCAACACTTGAATGTCTTTCATTCTCACCCTCAGTGAAAGGCCTTCGGAGTGCAGGCGAGGTGCTGATGTGTCTTTCAATGTTTTTTTTTTTAAACAGATACCGGACCTTCGTCTCAGAGGATGCCGGTCCCAACACGCTTGTTGCCACGGTGCTGGCGAAGGACCCTGACGGGGACGGGATCACGTATAAGATCAACACAGGAAACGAGGAGGGCAACTTTATCATCGACAGCCAGAAAGGTAAGACATGTTGGATTACGCATTAGTCTGTGCTTTTTTCTTGTCTTGTGGTATCTCTAAGTTTGAATGGATGTAGATATCATTATGGGTTGGTTTAAGTTATAAAGCTAGGTCAAACAATCAAGTAAAAGAAAAGAAAAGCAAAATAATAGGAATGGATACATAAATAAAGACATGTATAAATAAATAAATGCATTAATTAACAAATAAAACTGCAACAGGCAAAGGCCGCATTGGATACATTTGTTCTCTTTGATTTCTCCTTATTTTTTTTGTATTTTTTAAAGTCCTATCAGTCACCTGTTTCTTCTTATAACTTCTCTTGGCCTATTGTATGTTTTTGAATACTTAGGATTATTTATCTAAACGGCCCAAAACAGCTACATCACACATTTACCTTAACTGTACATTTTATGCTCAGGCCCGTATTTTGTTCGTGATGAAAATAGGAGGTCTCTACATAGACTAACTATATCAAAAAACCCTCTACAAATCAGCCTCGATATCAAATCATTTTTTCAAAAGCATAACTCCGTTAAAAAGAAACAGAAGGACAATCGGAGAAAGTATCATTGAACAACTGAAATGGCATTACAATCATTTATTTCAGTTCTACCTGCATTGGTAGACACTATGACATCCATCCATTCCCTTTCCTCTTGTATTATAAACCACTCTCAATAGGATGTTGCAGAGAATGGAACTTTTGATTGTTTTGGCAAAAGACAGTATGGAAGTGAATGAGTCATTTTTACTTTCTATAATGTGCAGTAGAGAAAAATAGTAAGTGACATAATTGCTGAAGTAAAGGGTTTTTAAATGACATTCAGTTTCTGCCAGGGATCAGAACAGTCCCCCGTACATGGCCAAACGTGTACACATACAATCAGTAAACAAGGCACATACAACACAACAATGCATCCAGTTCCAATCCATACCATCTCCAACGTTTGGCAGCATGTCAGTTGCTTCTGTTTTTAAGCCAAGAAGTATTTGATCTCTTAGCTTCTCTGTGTTCTATATCCAGATTAAACACAATCCATCCCTTGTACTGTAACTGTACATTTCCATGGAAATCAGGTTGGGCTGGGCCCACATGCAGTACAACAAAGCACCCAACAAAAAACACCATTTATTACAAGCAAGGCAAAATAGAGCAATGCATGAAAAACAAGGATCTGACAAAGACTAACTGAAAACCATGAATTTAAATACTAACAGAACTAAGCACAAACATACCAACATAATCAGGGTTGGGCAGACATATAATGGAAACCACAAGACATGAAGTTAAAACAGACATGACAGTTCAAAATGAAAATGGACGCACAAAAACAGATGATGAAACCATGTCAACTCAACAACTTCAAAACCTGGTTCTGATTAATACTGCAATCAATTGTTTGACCATTTTACACATCAGCAGTTTTGCTTTGCTTTAATTTAAACTGTACAGTGAACAAAATAAAATGTTTGCTTTTATTACATGTATTATGTCAACAGATTTCACAAAAGGTTAGTTGAAAGCAATACTATTACGTTTAAATAAAAAAATACAAGGTGACTTGATATTATTGCTTTCAACTAACCTAAAACAGTGTAACATAACAGGATATAATACAACTTAAGGCTGCTTAGGGTCTTCTATTAGTGTTCCTTTTCACAGTTGCCATTTTGCACAAACCCTGAACTTCCACCAACACAGCTCTCTCTCACAGTTATGTTCTGTCTGCCCTCCCTGCTATATTTACGTTCAGCGCCGCAGTTTGTCAAGCGTGCTTCGGAGTGTCTTGAAAATGCGCTTCATATAGTGTGTATAGTTTCATGGTCTTCAGCGTATCCACCAGCGTATCCACTATTCTTTGGATGACCATTCCTCACTCGCCTTTTTTTTTCTGCAAGAAGCTTTGTCAAGGATATTTAAATCCTGACAGCTCCTGTCACGGAGACGAATAATCAGCCAAAGTGCGCGGAGCATTTCTTTGTAACGGGATATCAGCTGAGCTTTGTTTTCATACGTCTCAACTTCCTCTGAGGCAGGGGAGCAGCAGAGCCAGAAGCGAAATAAGAAACTGCATTAGTGTGTGTGTGTGTGTGTGTGTGTGTGTGTGTGTGTGTGTGTGTGTGTGTGTGTGTGTGTGTGTGTGTGTGTGTGTGTCTGTCTGTGTGTGTGTGTGTCTGTGCGTGTGTGTGTGTGTGTGTGTGTGTGTGTGTGTGTGTGTGTGTGTGTGTGTGTGTGTGTGTGTGTGTGTGTGTGTGTGTGTGTGTGTGTGTGTGTGTGTGTGTGTGTGTGTGTGTGTGTGTGTGTGTGTGTGTGTGTGTGTGTGTGTGTGGTTAATCGGGAGGTCATAAAGGTTCGACCCCCTCTGAATCTGCATATCGTATTATAGGGTAATCCGATGACTTTTACAAATTCGATTACTCAAATCTTCAAGGCACAATTGTCTCTGTTCACCAGTGATTGATTGATAGTGGCGGTCATTTTATCAAGCAGGAGAAAGCCTTGGAGCTTATAACTGGATTATATCTTCTATCTGATTTATTTTTGCTTTCTTTGAGCGAGTAGCTTTGTATTAAAGTTCAGTCTAAAAGCTAAGTTAAATGTCTGTCTGGATGGAGGCATCTTCCAATTTGCCTGCTCGATTGATCAATTCCTTATAGGCACTAGGTACACATTGATAGATTTAGCAATGTATCTTTTAAATCATAGGGTCACTATAATTAGTACATCGGAAGAATAAAACATCCCCTGCACCAAATGATTAGTGTCACCGTGGTTTTATCCATTAATTGTTGTTTCTTTCCAATTAAGTGCATTTCTTACCCAAACCATTAATCAACTACTGTACCAATGACGTATTGTAGTCTACAATCAATATCCCGCTGTAACGAGGAGTTATGCAGCGACAGGCTTAAGATTTATTTAATTATTTTCCAGCTTTTTCTTTTTGTCTAAAAATGGTTATCTCCAGTACGTGATGCAATTTCCCAGAGATGGGTGGCATCATCTATTAGCTTGATTTGAAACCAACATATAATGAATATGCAGTCATAAAAAAAGGGGGGGAAAGCAAATCTTTAGAATTTTGAAAGCTAAAATCAATTGGTTTTGACTTTTTATGATTCTTATTTTAACATATTTTGGTTTAGAATTGAAGGCTGGGCAAAACCAGTCATTTTAAAACACAAACTTGGGCTCTGGGAAATACAACTTTCTGACATTATACACCAAGGACTGATCAGAGACAAGACACAGCTGGGGAGTGTTTGCACAAACACAAGAGCAGCAGGCTAACAGAATCACACAATCACGTAGGCGGGAAAACACAAAGGCAATAAGTAAAACCAGACAAGACACGAGGAGAAAACTATTTTCAAAAATGAAACGGGGAAACTAAATCCAATATCTTAATATTCAGGCAGGGGGGGGGAAGAAAAATGCCTCTGGAGGGAACACAGGGATTCAGCTTGTGCAGACCACGTACGTGTATACAAACCTATATAACACACGACAGGAGAGGAACAACCCAAACGGCCTGATATGACCTCTTAAGGTAAGACGGTCATTACTCATGTTACACAGATATTTCTGCAACACAGTTCTGAGCTGCCTTAAATGTGCTACGGTCCTTCCCCTATGCACACCGTACATGTCTGCATGCGCACACCTTCAGTAGTGATGGCTTTACAGTAACTCAGCGACACCCAGTCACATTCACACATGCAGACCCACACAGGGAAAGAGAGCCTGATGCCGACGCACACGGAGCCACCGCACAATCCGTCCGCCCCACAGTGTGTGGCACCATAACGCCTGTAATATGATCTTTCAAAGAGCCCAATATTTGGTCATTAAAAGTATTTTATGACTCTTATAATGGAAAGCGAGCCTGGTGGATTCCGCCCACCCTCTCACCTCATTCTCTCTCTGCCGCTGATGAAAATGGTTTATTGCCTCTTCTCTTGCTCTCGTTCCCCCCGCCTCCCCTCCCAAGTCATTCTAAATGTCCAACAATCATTCAGGCGATTGTTTTCCTCCCTTCCGGCAGCAGCCTCCCTCTCCATGTTAATTTGCCTGTAGCTCAGCCCAGAATACAGTGTTTCCCGAGATGTAAGGTGGCCATTAGGATGCGAGCAGGCCGGTCAATATGATGCTCACGCTCTTCCTATTAAAACCCATAAATACAGAAACATCCTCTTCCGAGGGGAGGAAGTATTTACTGAGGGGATACGCTGGCGCCAATACATGGAGCTTCCATCATTTCCTTTTCCCCCCGCTAAGTGTAATGGCGCTGCAGAAAAGAGGGTTTCGTTGCAGTAGGTGAGTTTTGCTTTGTGGGTGATGCGGTTGCATCGGTCGGCCTGTCGGCCTTGTTTTATTTCTGTTATCCAGGCTTTCCTCCTGAACTACTCCTCTGCGTTGACTTTGGGGCTGATGTGCTGACCTGTGCATGATCCCGCTTTATGTAAGAAACCCACATCGTGTTGCCCTCATTCTTCTCCCTGGTTCCCTCTGGCAAACATATTCTAACTTCTCTCCATCACCGTCTCTTCTCTTAAAGCTCATTCTGCTTTTCGTCACTCTTTCTTGCATCCCAGTCTCCTGCTGGCATGACGTTGACCTCTCCCTCTGCACCCCCCACCACGCGTTGTCCCCAGTCTTCTGTGTTTTCTCTCACCCAGCCCTTGCTCCATCCTTCTTCCCTTCTCCTCCCTCCTGGCTGGCTTCATGTGAAGTGACGGCTGCTCACTGACCCCCGAGGAAACATCTTCTCCATCTCCGATGAGCGATGATATGTGCTGGCCCTGTTGGCAGCCACACACACACACACACACACACACACACACACACACACACACACACACACACACACACACACACACACACACACACACACACACACACACACACACACACACACACACACACACACACACACACACACACACACACACACACACACACACACACACACACACACACACACACACACACACACACACACACACACACACACACACACACACACACACAGTGCCATGACCCCGTACCACAGGGACACATATCTCATGGATTAGAAGAGATGCTCGCTCTACGCTTTGTTCTTCGAATGTCCTAAAACCTTTTCCATGTCCCATTTCCAACCACTTACGCAGCATGTGTTGCTCTCATCTCAGGCTTTTAGGCCCTATTAGATGCTTATGCCAACCAGAGGCAGAGTAAAGCGGGGATCAGACCGCAGGGCGCCTCCGGTGCTCCCTGCGTACGAAACACAGTGCGCCTCTCTCTGTGTCTGCTGCTGCCTTTACTGAACTGGTCACATGTATGTGGCCTTCTGTCTCAATTCATTAAGCACGAGAGCACTCTGCGGCGCTGTTGGAGCAGCGTGGGTGGAGAGAGAGGATGGGGGGAGAGTGCTTACACTCTTAATCCATCTTTGGTATAGATATGCATACCTTTCTTTATTTAAATTCACAATGCTGATGTCAAGTGTGTCTGCTATTAGAAGATACAACTCTGATTACAGATGATATTTCAATCCATGATCTCTGCTTTACTCTCACGATGAGTATGGATACTTTTAATGCTGCATATGGAAATGCAAATCCGAATGTTAACGGCCTGACCACCCAATTACTATTACTTTATTAATATACTGTGTATATACATATATATATATATACTTCACACTTAAAAGTATATCTGTTTAAATGCCAGGTGGTGGTTTTATCATTACAAGGTAACCGGCAGTAGCTCAGTCTGAAAGGGACTTGGCTTGGGAACCGAAGGGTCGCCGGTTCAAAAAGGCGACCAAAAAGTTGTCTTTGAGTAACGCACCAAACCCCCAGCTGCTCCCTGGCTCCAGTCCCCTTGTATCCATTAGTGCATGTCTATACGTCCTGGCTGTGCGTGTGTGTGTATATCTGGCCTTAAAGGTAGGGTAGGTAAGAATGGAGAAACCAGCTCGAGTGCGCTAGAATGTGAAAGTACACAGCCGAAAACAATCTGCCTCTTCCTTCAGACTTCCTCACAGAGCCCCTCCTCCAACACACACGAACGCGAACATGACCAATGAGAGCACAAGATAAGTTTGTGCCCAGATGGAAGGCTGACAGGCAGGTAGGCCATCCAGTTACTTTAGCCGGGCCGGCTAAAATGATTGGTCGTGCTTTTTACAGCACTACGGCTTCCACAGATGACATTTTTGTATGTATTTTTTGTCAAAGTATTTAATATATTCATTGCTATCGGGATGTTAAGAGCATTCCATGGAATATAACAAAAAGTGTTTCTGAAGTGAATTACCTACCCCACCTTTAATGTGTAATTGTATAATAACAGTAAAGAACTAAATAGTGTATCTTAGTATGTTTACATTTACCAACAGAAACATGTGTAATGCCGGTGATTCCCTTATGTTTCTATATTGTACTGTTTTATTTATACTTACCAGGTGAAACTTCATTTAATTTGTCTGATAAAACAAACTATTTTTGTATTGATAATTCCCAAATCGAACTCATACACCACCATGACAAGGACCAGTGTCATTTTAAGTAAAATATCTCAATAAGCCTTGGATGGATTGTCATCATTTGTGTCCCTTTCAGGATGAATTGCTTCTGCAAAACTTCTTAAATTGAGGTTCAAGTTCTTCATTTGTGCCCCTAAGTAGATTTGGTTTGCAGTTAAAAGACAAGGTAACCACCGGACACACGTTTCAAACAACACGGACAACAGACCAGACATTTACCCAAGGCTCCAAAACATTTAAAACCACTAGGAAAAACATGAACAATCAAGTACAACTTTTATACTGCTCATAATGTTAAAGTCATCATTTGACATGGAGCTATTACCGCTGTAACTGTCTGATGTACAAGGACTCTGCGAGACCACTTTATAATCTGACTGACAGTGTTCTGCTCTTTAAAGTTAGGTTACCAAACCATTGTGATTATGTGTTCATGCTGACATTAGCTTTCAGCTCAAAGTACTTTCTGCGTCACCTCGCCATTACCATGACCATGTTTTGCAATTTTGCCGGATCAACACTTCAGTTTAAACCTTTCACGCAGTGTAATACCACCCTTGACACAGTTACATGTTTTCTATACTTAGTACCTATTGTGTTGTCTATAACAATAGCTAATGAAGATACACATTATGTTAATTGCATTAATGATAGGATCTGCATTTAAATAGTTTTATTTATCTTATGTGACCAGTGTTTGTTGACCCACGTTGGTGGCCTTTTCTGTTGCAAACAATTGTTCTAATTTTAGTTCCATTGTACCTCTATTTTTTTTGTATCACAATCTTTTGTAAGCCCATTCTACAATGCAAACCCTATCAGCCCCAGCTACGCATCACACAATAGCCTATTTGGGTTTGGATAATGACAAATTGGGAGCAGACCACCCTGTCGTTTGTGTGAGCAAATTGCTTTTTTATTGGAGACCAGGTGGGAGATTTGGTTTTAATACGTCTATCTGCTGAAATGGCCAAACCTCAACTGAAATGTAGCAACACTAGACTGGAAGAAGTGTTACATAAGCATGGTCTACATGAAAGGAGATACAGAGTGGATTACATACACACACTTAGTACTTTGAAAGGAAGGTTACAGAAAAAGTAGGGGTGCTGGTCAACTTCTTTTTAACTCAGCCTGTTTCAATTAGCCTTGAAATGTACATGGTAGACTTCTTAGATGCACTCACACTAGAGTTCCCCTCATAATCAGAAAGACATTTCAAATGGTATGCCATACAAATCTGCTTTGTTAGGTTTCACATTTTTTGTTTGGTAATAATTCCAATATTATTCAGTTGTATCCATCCTATCTTTTAATTTGTTTGGCCAATGCACAAACCAGCTTGTTCATCCAGGAAACCTGATGCATTTACTGTAGGGAGCGTGGCTTATTACATTACATTACTATGGTGATTTGATCTATATGAATGTCCCTGCCAATTACCTGAGCAAGTTAGATGCTGCGTATCACAGTGCACTGAGATATTTGACCAATTGTAAAGCACTTACGCATCACTGTACCCTGTATGCCAAGGCGGTTTTGCCATCACTTACTATACGGAGGCTCAGTCACTGGTACATGTTCATTTACAAAGCCATGTTGGATAAACTACCATCTTATATCTGCTCCCTGATCTCTCGCCGAATTGAAAGTACTTATTGCCTGAGATCGCATGCTGTGGTTTTATTAAATGTGCCAAGTGCTAGGACTGTCTTAGGGAAGAAAGCTTTTAGATGTGCAGCTCCACTAACTTGGAACAGTCTGCAAAAAGAATGGAAAATTACCAAGCTAGTACCACTACATGTTTTTAAAGCTCGGTTGGATGCTACACAATCAGATGCTGTTGGTACCTGTACATGTGGTTAAATATGTAAATTGTAATCCCTGTACATTTTGCTGTATGATGTCCTTTTGTTGTTCTGTTGTTTATGTTTGTATGTCTTCTTGTGGAACCTACTGCTGCAGGTCTCCCTTGGGATTTCACCTGGATAAATAAAGGTTTTTAATTGAATTACATGACATGTCACTTGTTAGACTCTTTTATCCAAAGCGACTTACATACTCAATACTGTGGGCAATCCCCACAGGAGAAATTTGTGGTGAAGTGTCTCAGGGACACAACGACATGCTGGCTGCAGTGGGGTTTGAACATGTGCTCCCCTGATCCCAACACCAAGGCTCTATCCACAGCGCCACACGCCTCCCTTGTGTTGTATATATATTATTTTGTTGGCATATCTTACACTATTGGTTAATTTACAGGACATTCAAGGAAAGCCTCAAATAACCACCTACATTATGATTGGGCATCATTGCATGTTCTCTCCTAAAAATGCCCCAAAAGACCCAAAACAAAGGGTGCTGTTGTAAAGTAGGAGTAAATACATTACAGCTACGTATAAAACAAAGCATTGTTGGCATTGGTATCAAAACTCAAATTCAGTTTAGTAACAAAACCAGTTAAAATACAATCATATAACATAATGGATGATAGCCATTTTTAATTAGTCACCTTCTTTTAATTCTCAACTTCGATCATTGCCTCAGTTCATGTTTCTCATTCTGTACAGCAGGCATTTGGCCTTGGGGTTTGGCCACCCTGTTTTATGACGATTGGTTGGCACCTGTTTTTTTAAATTCTCTTCATCAGTTGTGTTAAGAGATTACACCCTTTTTACTTCTGAACAATGCATAAAGCAAGGCTGCAAACATTCTCTTCGTTCCTTTCAAATATTGATAGGACTAAATAAGCTATGAGTCAAAGAGTTGTTCTAATCTGACCGAGGCCTGCTCCTTCGTCAAGAAATGTAACTGGTTATCTACTTCAGATGGGATGTTTGATTAACAACTTGGTGTGTGAAAAAGAGCAGTTTGGGTACAGAACGTCCGCATTGGTTTGGGCAGAGGCTGTGTTCACTACAGGGCCTCAGCAAATGTCTTCGTCAACTCTCAGGCCCTACAGATGTAGCACCTCATTTCGGACGCCCCTACCGTAGTAGGGCCGTGATCGGCACGGAGTCGGCCCTCGCTGAAAGGAAAACCCCCCGCATGACTTGATACGCCCCCTTGATAAATAAATTAAATTATAATTAAACCAGCTGCAATGGATCATGGATCCACCAGGGAGAGACGTGATTAGAAAGCTGCCACACTGGAACTCATGTGAAATAAACAGCTGATATATCTACAGGTATCTGATATAGCGGACCTTTGTTAAGATCCATATGTCACGGATAGGATCATATTCTGTGCTAAATAAGAGACATGTAATCATTTACAAAACATATATATGCAAACAACAAAATAATGTTGTTTAATCCACGTTGGCGTACTACAACTACAAAAAACATCGGTTAGTTTTTTCATCAGGAAATCCAGCCCGGCTCAAACAAGCGATTTTTAATCATCATCCTCACGATCATTTAATGTATCAGATGTTCGCCGAATTGACATGAAAGCACTAACAAATATGAATTTGCTGTAGTCACCTTCATTAAAACTTTATCAACATTCCTAAACTCAGTAATTCACAAAAAAAAGAGGTTTATTTTTAATGGAGCCTCGTCATCTCACCACGGGCAAACACGCATATGTGTTAATAGTTAACTGTATCATTAGTGTTTAACAGTACTGCTATAACAATCACACATTGAGTTAATTGTTGTGCAATGATCAAATCAGACCGTTGTTTTTTTTAAATAGTCTGAAACTCGGCAGCTCTCAGGTGATCAGCTGATTAGCTGTGTGTGTGACTCTCTTTGTTTACACAACTAATAGCCCATCAGCCACAGCTCTGCCAGCATCAGAGCACGGTGCATAGTCTCTAGGTGGGCTTACCCTGCGCTGTATAGATACGGCGCTGGGTTTACAGTAGTTGTTCTTATTATAGCCTACATCAATGTAGTCCGCTGTATAGAAAACTGTAGTTTCCCCACAGCAGACGCACATTCATGACGTACGCTGGCGCATCATAAATATGTCGATAGTGTAAGTGCAGTCGGATTCTCAAAGCACCGCGGGGGTCTAAACTCAGAGGTGGAAGAAGTATGGGTCCATCTTATCTTAATGTATAAGTTGATTTACTTCGATCTACTGTACTCAAAAACACCACAACAATATTAACAATATTACAAAAAATATACTGCATACTGTATTAAAGCAAACTATTTTAAAGGTAAAAGTATGAGCATACAAAATAAAGAAGTGTAAACATTTACATTATGATTATTTAATATATAAAGACTATATATTATTGAATTACAATTAAGACAATAAGATTAGATAATATACTTTATTTGATCTAAAATATTGATGTTTTTTCGTTATAGTAGCCTGTGGAAACCATAACAAATATGTGTTTACATGCTCTTCAGCAAACACAACTGCAGAGCTGCAAACATTACTGAAGTACTGAAAGTCCACGAAACAAACTGCATTTAAATAGATGTTTTGTTTATCTTTTATGACCAGTGTTTGTTGACCCAAGTTGGTGGCCTTTGTGTATTTGTGAATGAAGCACCATCTCATGGTTAAATCCTGAAATTGAAAATCTGGCAACGCCCTCTCAGGAAATAATGGGAGGGCTTTACATCTCCAGCCACTGGGATCCGCTGGGTTTTTGGCTGGAATCCGTTGGGTGGAGTCCAGAGTGCTACATCTGTAACTTCCAATAAATTAAATCAGTTGTATTACAGTATAATATAATGAAAGACTCGAAAAACAAATAATTAGGACCCTAACTAATAAATTGACCTTTCTTAGCAATATTCCATCAGTCCAAACATTGGTTAAATAGGTAAGAATAATATAAGCAATCACATATACAGAGATGTGGTGTCTTATCAATCTCATTCCACACTTGTACACCTCTGCAAACCTTTAATAATATAGGTCCATTTAAAGTGGACCAATCATGCTATATTTGAACAATATATTGTAGGGCCATACCTATATAAAGTATATAAATATAGTTATTTTTTTCAAAATACCAAACAGATCCTGCATTTTAGCCATGCCTCATTTCGCTCCATTTGCTCTTTCCAGCCCTGTAGAATAGAGAGGCGAAGTCCCTCCCTTTCTGGGGGAGCTCCATGGGCATGTTGAGAGCTGTACATACACAAAAGGGGAGTTAGTCGGTTCCGTAAGAGCCAGCATGCGAGACCGGGATTCTGGGATTTGTAGTCTTTCTACAGTAGTTGCGTATTTTTCATAGTCTTATATTTCGACAGTTTTACGACAAACTGTGACTTTTTTGACGTGGAAATTATTTTTTAAGATCGACAAACATCAGTGTAATTCGTGGCACAATTCAAATGGGATCGAAAGATAATCTTTCTCTCCCCATTGACTTCAATACATACATAATTTTTCCGAAATAAGGTCCCATGGGTCAGAAGTAGATGGGCGGGACTTCGCCTTTCCATTACAGCAGCAGGAGGTGCAAACGCTTGCTTCGGGGTGCGAGAAAAAGAGCCATAGCGGAGAATAAACAGAAGGGCAACCATGGCAACCATGCGTGGGAAGTCTTCTTCGCTGCTTTTGTGGCAGACTACAGCACCACTTACAGGCCTGGCATATGTACTACAGCGTCTCCAGCGCTTTCGAGCGGCAATGGCCGGCAGTGGCCCAACCTCTCATTCCCCTGATAGGTGAAGAGTTGGCCATATAGGCGGAGCTCCTCGTTCCTGACGTCGGAGAATTTTCTAATCTGTATCACTCTGTATCAGATCCGTTGCAGCCCCGTTTTTAGAGATTTGGGTATGGAGGAAAAGAGAGGGTTGTGTTTTCTGACACTTGGTGAGTTCCCTGACACACCGGGGAGACATATGCATGTATAAAAGACGTACAAAAGTGCATTTTGCATGATAGGTCCCCTTTAAGTTTAAAATTGTAATCCTTTATAGGATGCTTTCCCCCAAAAAACGTGTCAGATATGTATTGTCACTGAATAATAACTATTCAAAGGGAGTTCACAAAACAATGCAATAATAAAATAATGAAAAAAGGGCCCTTACATTGATCCCTGGGGGACATCACATTGATTTATTTTCGTACTTTTAGATTTCTGACCAACTGGACACTTTGCCTCTGACACCATGATGTTAAAGTTTGCTTTAAAAGAGAATCAATATTTTCCAATAGTTTCTGATAAACCATTTAAATAATAATATAGCACATTTTCAGAGAGCTGGTCTGATGCCTGGCCGAGGAGATAAGTAAACCTTGCAATAGTAAACAACTGGTAAGGGAGCAGATTTTGGCTTTTTTATTAAGGAACCACATGGGAATATTTCAGTCTCTGGGTTATCCGGTCCTCCTTAAAAAAAGAAACAACATAGTTATCTAGATATGTTGATCTGGATTTTCTGTGAGCTTGAGAATGTACCTACGTGGACCTGGGAATAACAAACACACAAAAGCAAGGCAGTGTGATACTGTGTGCTAATGTACCACAGCCTGGATGCCCAAGTTAATTCAATTTGATTTATAGATATTTCCTGTTTGCCAGTGGCCTTTTTGTTTGTTTCACAGGTGCATGATCAAAGTTATGTGACAACAAATAGGTAAAGCTTTTTGAGGGGTTCAAGAGCTCCAACACATTGTACGTGATAGGCTAGGGGCAGGACATCTCTAAGCGGTTGACCATTTACAGCAGAGCCGGCCAACTAACCAATCAGAACAGACTTAGAGCTCATTCTGGTTCAAAGTAAAGTCATTTTTGAACATTAAGGCATGGAAACAATGCACAATAGTGGCACAACATTGAATTATATACCTGAAAATGAGCATTATATGTACTCTGTTATATTATTATTATTATTAATATTATTATATGTTTCTTTGTGAACATTACAGGTTAAAAAAAATTGCATTATTGTAAGATTCCATGCTTATGTGGCTGATGCACAGTATGTCAACATGTAGACACTCTAGCAGGAGGCATTTAGGAATCATGTCATGTGTTTTTTTAAATAAAAAGCCAAGGTGTGCAGAATGTTGTGAAAAACTTTGCAAGACTAATACAAAAATACAGATTCAATTACACACCTCTGGTCGATTTCTGTTAAACCACAGCATCTGTATTCAGAAAGAGGCCATGTGCTGTAGCTATAGAAAATAAGCTGTGAGACATTATAATAATAAACATACAAGCAAAACATCCCCTCGCTTTTTAATATATACAGAAGGCTGGCTGTAGTCTGGCTGCTCACTGCTGGACTTTATTGTACTCGACATAAAACTCTGCAGCAGCGTTTGCTGAATATAAGTGCTGTGTGCACTTGTGTGTACTTCACTGTGTAGGTGTGTGTGTGTGGAGTATATTGATGCATTTAAATGTGTCTGACTCTATGTATGTCTTCCTTGCGACAAAGCTTCCCTGCCTTACACTTCTACAGCTGTACATTGGAATCATCTCTTTCACCTCTCTTTCCCTGTCTATTTTTATCTCGCTCTCACACACGCACACACACACACACACACACACACACACACACACACACACACACACACACACACACACACACACACACACACACACACCACACACACACACACACACACACACACACACACACACACACACACACACACACACACACACACACACAAACACACCCTTAACCATGGACAGTAGTGCCAGGGAACCAGCCATTGTGACAAACACCTCGAGGCAGACACCCCCTCTGTGGCAACCCTCCATCTCTTGTGCAACAACACATGCACACTCAAACAGAAGGGACATACTGTACATGTGCAGCTCAAAACACGATGAGCTTTTGTAGCAATCCTCTTCTTCCTTTTATCCTTTGTACATCACTTAGAAAGATTCATCTACAAATGAATTAAATGCATGTTAAACGACATACTGGTGCTTTGAATACAAATACAATCTTCATAGTCTGGCTGAGATCGACAGTACATCATCAGTTCCTTTGGTCTGGTGAACAGAGATATAATGGGTACATATCTGAGTGTGATACGATTCCAGTTCCAGGGTGTCTTGTGAAAACCAAGTGAACACATGACAGCCGGAGCACCTGCTCCCGCCTCTGAAGATAAGGAGGATGTAATGTGTCCGCACTTTTAGCCCACACACACACTCGTACATACAAAGTAAACAGCGCACCAGAGTGAGATGAATACAGAGTGGAGGAGAGTCATTCAAAGCGGAGAGTGGGATGCAGATGAGACGCCTACACCGGACTGAAAGAGAGTCAGTAAGAGAGAAAAAGCGCCATATAATAGAAGAGTTACGACAACGGAAGTCCAAAAACGGTTATCGTCACGTGGTTCATGTGGACGAGGATCGTTCCCCGGAAGTTCATGGCGGGCAATGTGAATGCATTGATAACAGGAGATAGAACTACGATTTTTGGTAATTATTAGTGAATAAAGGTTTTGATTTGCAATATTTATACAACAAATCGATGTGTATGTATTTACATCAATATGTTTTAAAAAATAAAATCGAATTTGCTAATATTAAGTGATAATATTAGGATTAGTGTGAACAACTAGTTTACATGTTACTAACAGTGCCTTGGTTAAAGAGCCTGTTGCTGTTTATTTATAGCTTTGAATTCTTTCAAACCAATATTATCTTCTTAAACTTGTATGGTAGTCAGGAGGATCACTTTCTAATGTTTATTGATACATTTAGAGGGAGGGGATCTCAAGTAATGCTTTAAAATTCAGATTGGATTCATTTCTACCATTTTCTTAAATTCATGGTAGTTTCAGTAATCCCATGGTAATTGAGGACACAAGTTATCTAAATGACTAATGTCGTCTTTATGGCTTTCAGAAAGGACAGGAGACCGACAGGTGACTATCAAAGGACTAGCAGCAGCAGCAGCAGCAGCAGCAGGACTAGCAGCATATGATGATGATGTTAAATGTGTTGTTTTAGGAACATCCATTGCAAATACATGGAGTTCAATAAACATTGAATAGCATATCATGCAGTTTGTCGGTGCCTTTTCCTCCGTGTTGTCCTGGTTTGCTGTGCTGCCTCCTAGTCGCCACCATGGTTTGATGTGCTGCCTGGGGATGCTCAAATCGCTCAGAGAAAGGAGTACGAATGTACGGCTTCCCCACTGACACAGAGCGGAGGAAAAAATGTCTGGCTCAAGTCAGCAGGAGCAATTTCACGACCAACAGCAACAAAATATGTGATTTATATACAAACACTGCATTTGCACTTTTTCACAAAACGAAAACCACACCATTGGGAAAGCTTCATGTTTTGTTTAATACAAAAAAACAGGGAAAGGCTTGAAAAACACTGAGAGTTGAGACTCAGGGTGCAGGGTGAGGGTCTCAGGGCAGGTATTCAGGCTCCATTGAACCCCCCTCTGGTTCTTGTGCTGAAAGAGGGAGTAACAGACAGGAGAAAGGGTCATACACACAGCACACCTATTGGATGGGAAATGCCTTGGGGAGATAAGGTGTTTACTTAAAACGGTAGTATTAAACGTACCTTGTGTTTTCACTCTCACTTAAGTCCCTCTCCCTTTGCCATCAATCCAGAATCAGCTGGGCTGCAACATTATGCAGACGGGTAATAATCAACAGAATCACAAGGACACAATATGGCTCTGCTAAAAACACTCACTCTTACACGCACCAAAGTTATATTTATCTAATATTTAACTCCCTCCACCCCCGCATACAATCCCGTTTAGAAGCCCCTCTTCTCTAATTCAACATGTTGGACGAAATGACATAGAGAGAATGGAATTTACGATTAAAAGGCTGTTCAACGTGTGTTGCTCACTTGCTTCGGTATCCTAGCTTAATCTGTTATCTGTAAACGTTCCCTAAATCTACTAATTTAGGGATAATCCACTGACATCCTTTAATGCACATGTTCATTTGAATCAGATGTACTGATAATATCCGCAATATAAATCTTTAAACTTCTTCTTACCTTTAAAAGTCCGTCACGAACGGTCTATTATGCTGCAACTCCACAGCTCTGCCAGCCTTGGCGCTAACTTCCGGGGAACGATTGAGAGGCTCCACGATCCGCCATTGCTGTAAAAAAGTGGTCCATTGGAGTGATCGGAGATGACGTAACTCTCAGTTTATATGGCGCTGGATAGATGGAGTGGAATGCCAGAATGATGGTGCTAAAAGGGAATGCAGATCAATTTAACTATTCATAGTTTGTGTAGCCATCATTAATGAAATATCTTAGGGTTTAAAACGTATGTAAGAAAGTCTGTCCATCAGAAACTTTTCTTTTTTTCTCTGTCTCGAATGGCGACTTCTGTTCTTCTAATATACTAAATAAATCACAATATGCATGTACTGTAGGTGTAATCTGATTCCTCAATATCAAATGCAATCCCAATAAATACAATGGAATGGAAATACCAATACTTAAGTGTATTATGTAGGCCAAAAGAGAAACACAAAAGAAACTAAGAAAGGAAGTAAGATTTTTTTATATAAATACATTTTCTTTTTCTTTAAAACCGTCCTGTTGTCTTCGGGTCAAATCTGACCGATTTACTGCTTTCATCAATCATAACTTTTTTTGTTCTACATTCAATTGCTTTAAGGCTTTATGA
This sequence comes from Pseudochaenichthys georgianus, assembly GCF_902827115.2. Classification (NCBI taxonomy): domain Eukaryota; kingdom Metazoa; phylum Chordata; class Actinopteri; order Perciformes; family Channichthyidae; genus Pseudochaenichthys; species Pseudochaenichthys georgianus. Next base: position 9,746,921 of record NC_047505.1, on the reverse strand, counting down.
TATCCTTCTCAGTAGACATTTGAACATAAACAATTGCTGATCACCACTTTCATTGCATTGTTTAGTCAACTTTGTAACACCCATGGTGTTCCTGGTCAAACATGACCGCCAAAGAAAAGGAATTAGTAACCATCCGGATCAGATCACACACACGCGCGCACCCATGCACACACACACACACACACACACACACACACACACACACACACACACACACACACACACACACACACACACACACACACACACACACACACACACACACACACACACACACACACACACACACACACACAAAAGAGTCCCCCCCCTCCTTATGTGCCCATCCCCCCACATGGATCACACCTGGCACACGCAATACATGTTCAGTGTCTGTTCTTTGTATATTTGCTGCAGTTGTTCATGTATACCAGTAGTCTGATACAGTATTTACAGTTTGACAGGGTGTTAAATGACATTTGGTGATGATTAATGGTTTTTGTGTTAATGTAATAGCAGTTAAAACAGGAATGGTAAAACAAAAACTACTTTTTTAAAGAATTTTCAGGCAGAGGTGTTCTGTATAGACAACCAGTAAAAGTAAAGTTTAAAAAAATACAAAAAATATGTGCAAACAGAAAATGCTCCATTGAGTAATCTCGGTAAGGGTACATGAATCATCATGAATGCATGCATGACTTAATGCATGAAAAAGCATGAATTAATTCATGTAGTACTCATGTAGTACTTCATGAACTATCAGTAATGTACAGGTATTAATGGTATCTCATGCATGACTTAATGCAGGAACAATACCTTAAGTAATGCATCAACTAAGGTATCTCAATCATCATGACTTCTGAGTTATTAATGATGTTCACGTCTTCTTCATATAGATCTGCAGTTAAAGTGTCAGGCCAAAAAAACGGACCAGTCACAGCACTTCCAAGTGTTGTAAATCATGAGTAACTAAGCATGACTTTGTCATTACTTCATCATGTTTGTGCCCCTTCAAATAAAGTGGTGACCCGGTCGGTCGGTCGGTCGGTCACAGCAGTGCATGTAGTCTGTTGAATTCAAAGTGTTGACTCCAACCCTGTTCAGTGTGTTGACCATTAATCATATGTTATTTATCAGTGTAAACGATAGAACAGGTCACCACTTTATTTGAAGGGGCACAAACATGATGAAGTAATGACAAAGTCATGCTTAGTTAATCATGATTTACAACACTTGGAAGTGCTGTGACTGGTCCGTTTTTTTGGCCTGACACTTTAACTGCAGATCTACATGAAGAAGACATGAACATCATTAATAACTCAGAAGTCATGATGATTGAGATACCTTAGTTGATGCATTACTTAAGGTATTGTTCCTGCATTAAGTCATGCATGAGATACCATTAATACCTGTACATTACTGATAGTTCATGAAGTACTACATGAGTACTACATGAATTAATTCATGCTTTTTCATGCATTAAGTCATGCATGCATTCATGATGATTCATGTACCCTTACCGTAAAGTGTTACCGTAATCTCTGAGTCTTCATGTTTTTAAAAGTCTATACATTAAGCAACAAGGGTTTTTTTCTGCCATTTTAGGAGAGCATAGATGAAGACATTTAAGAGTCTTAATAATCTCATTCCGTACCTGTTGACATCTGCAAACCACACCTAAGCTCATACATTTAATATTGTTATTTCTTTACCCTTTATTTGGTGCATCTTTTCTAGAGTTTTGTGACATTTGTAACGTTATCAAAAATTAGTATGGAAGCAGAATCATTTTACTTTGAGATTTCTGACCATTTACATATTGCTTTTATTGAGAGGAGAGAGAGGAGTAAGGTAGAAATAGTAAATGAAGGAGTAAAGACGGTCTTCCTGGTTGAACTTGCGCTGAGCTTCATATGTAGCAAATGTTCAGGGGCCCAGCAGGATCTGTTGCCTCGTGAAAAGAGTTTTCATATCTTCCACACATGTTCATTTTAGCAAGTGAGCAAATATCTTGTTTAACGTCATCACTTTATTCCTTAGTCCAAAACAATAAGAGACACAACTTTGTTTCCAAAGCATTTACATACACAACAATAGCAGAATAGTGCATCTTACCGTGGTTATGATAATGAGCTTTACCAATGAAAGAGAATCCTTTGAGTCTTATAACTAAAACTATGTTACCATAGAGTTGGGAAAGTTCTATATATATATCTGGTTTTGCTTTTCAGATGATTTCCACCCTAAGTGGCAAAGCATCAACATAATATCTTTTTGAATTGGACTGGTGACTTACAGTAGGAGCTTTACAATTAAGGCAAGGCAAATGTATTTATATAGCACCTTTCAACACCAGGAAATTCAAGGTGCTTTACAAAAATGAAAGACATTCAGATAAAGGCATTTAAAAACAGTAAAAGATAATAAAAGAAACGTTAAAAGAAAAACAAAAAATTAATACATTCCTTACTCTCTCTAAAGTTTCTGATTAAACCGATCTGTGAGGAGCACTTTTCAGTGTAATTATGATTAAGAATACTTCAGTTCAGTTTCAGGTTTGTTATAACCCAACTGCTATGCTCCCCTTCACCTCCACTTCACAACCGCCGTCTGCCTTTAAGCTTTCCAATTTAGCAAAGAGACTTAATTGTACTTCACTTTATTTAGGGTCCCCATTGGTACAGCAGTAACAAGTGTTCTTCCTTGATTTCACATGAAAGACACCATCGGGCAGTGACACATTGACAACATTTCACAAATTGGGGATATAAAACACCCATGGTTTTGTATGTCTCTCTCATGTATTGCTTTAGCAATTGGTTTCTGCTCTTTCTTTGTTCAAAGGGTAAGAAGAAGTAAGTGTCAGTTCAAGTGAAGTTATAACTAAGATTACTACTGTAAAGCCTGAAACATTGTTCTTAACCAACCATTTAGCAAGGTCTATAGTTTCAAAATGACCATAACTCTAGAAGGATTGTATTGACGATTATTTATGATCAAATTCCAGACTGGATTGGGTCTGAACCTTTTTGAACATCAAATCACATACAGTATGGAAGTATGACAGAGATAGCATCTCTGCTCTATTGATATCAGTCACTGATGCAGATCAAAAACAGTGTCTGTAACTGGAATATTTATATATATTTTTTTGTGTGCCATTTTTCACCTCATTAGATACATTGACAGTGAGATATGAGGACAGGAAACATATCTAGGCTGCATGAACATATTATTACACTAAAATCATTCGACAGCAGCCTTTCACAGAAGTAGCATGCATATGAAAATGATTTTAGGCTTAGTGCACTGCTGAAGGACATTTGAACCAGTGGAGCAAGGGATTGAACCACCAACCTTACATTTCATGGTCAACATCATTCTGCCCCCCCTGGGCTGAGGCCGCCTCTGGTGTTCCAAACATGTTGGCTTCTCTTCAGAGTTGAATCCATACAACCTGTTGGGGTTTATTTCGCTATATTGAACAGCTTCCATATTATCACTTATATAATTACTAAATAAATCAATCATTTGACACAACATATTGTATAAACGTGATTTTATTTATTTAAAATAAACATTTTGTTTCTGGTTTGAAAACAGTTGGAACTGTGGCGAAAGCAAAGTAACTTAAAATGACGGCAGCACTGATGGAGGTTTTTCTGTAACTGTTTAAGTGTGTTCACATATTCTTCTTCATTCACCAGCTTTTAAACACGGCCAGACTACATACTGTGTTCCTGTTAGTCTGTACTTCAGGTCTGTCTTCTTCCGCTGGTCTTTTAAACTTGTTCCTTCTCTTGTGCTCTTTGGTTCTTCTCTTTTTCTTTTCTCTACTGAGGACACTTAAGCCAACATAAAACCAAAGTGTCCTGCGCTCCACAAACATAAAGCAAATGTTGCAAATGAACAAGTCAGCCACAGCGGATTAAACTGTCCAGACTACGGATTGATATGACTGCACACCTACAGCAAGTCTGGTCTTTTTTCACTGTCCAAATCGACACAATCAAGTATTCCACTAAGCCATGTTAATAATGGAATGACTACATAACAGTTGTTTTCCTCTTACAAACTTAGTTACACAGATATTAGGACATACATCAGTTCACATTACAATGCTATGCCAACTAAAACACTGAGTACTGCCTCTAGTTATAGAAGTTAAAATGTAAGACCAAACAAAAGAAAAAGGAACTTGGTGATGTTTGAGGACACTCGTATATCTGAGAACAAATTGAGAGACCAAACAGAAGGCCACCAAATGGAAACCCTAACATAAGATGTTGATTTAGCCAAGAAATAGTCAATGATGTTCAAACAGCTTCATCACCATACCCAATAATACATCAGACTGGATGTACTATTATTGAATATCACATGGTGAGCCCATTTTAAAAGTGGCAGTTATTATTGTGACTTTAAATACTAATGCAAATGAGTCACCAGTAATCCCTTAAATCCCATCAGCAAATCCCCAAGTGTATACTAATGTTCTATCAATAACAGCTGACTAAGTGAGTGTTCTCCTTTTGGTTTTCTGCAGGTTTGATCCGCCTTCGCTCCAGCCCGCCCCCCCACCTCCAGGGTGTTGAATATGTCCTCAATGTCACGGCAACCGATGACAACTCCTCAGGCGGACCTCAGGCCTTGTCGTCCACAGCCCAGGTCATAGTGGGAGTGGACGATGTGAACAACAACAAGCCGGTGTTTGAGAAGGTAAGACAGTCAACTGGCTCCATCACACCTGTTTTAGTCCTGCACATTAGTCTGCTCTGCTGGTTGCCATGGTATTCATTGCTCTTCGTTCTGTTCTTCTTGATGCAATTGACTTCTCACTGTATCCTTTTCTTCCACGGTTCTTCCTATATATACCCATGTACCTCCATCACTCCTCTGACTCCTTCTCTTTGTCTGTCGACGTCCTCTATTCATTAGCCTCCTCTCTGGTGGAGCGATTAGCCGACTTGACCCACGTCTCTGCTCTCTCGTCTCCCTCCCACATCATCGTGGTCTTTTAATTAAAGCTTTAAGGGATGTGGGAGAAATCCCGACCGACCCATTCTGGAAGCGTTACGTCTCCACCTTTTCTTCTAGCCATGTCTCAGTTCTAAATGAGGTGACTTTCTAACCCCCCTGAGGTATCGCAAGCCAACATTACGAGCGTCGGCTTGCCGAGTAAATCCTGCGCACTCTCTCCTGGGAGTTAACGAGCGCCAAGTGTCTCCCTCCCGGCTTCTTCTCATAGTGGGAAGAAAACTGAGGGACCGGAGACAAAATGAAAACCAAGAGAAACCAGGAAAAGGGAATCCTGGTCCGCACTGTTTCATGGGCTCTCTATGCTCAATTGTGTCCTCTGCAGGACACCCTTGAAAAAGAGATCTTTTGATCTCAAGGGTCTTTCACCTGGTTAAATAAAGGCTACAAGGAACCTCCTGCTGGTATCATATTTCAAGTCTGAGATTCATTATTTGTCTTCTGTGGGTTAGACGCTGATTGAAACGTACAAACAAACCACTGACTGCCCAACCCCATTCACCAGGCATTTCAAAGAGAGAATACAAAACACAACATGTAACTAGGGACAACAAACAAATGAAGAAACAACAGATGAAAGAACACTGGAAAAACACAGCTGATTATTTATGTGTTGTTGTCAGAGATGGACAACGAAACTGAGAGTAAAAGACAGTTCTGGAACACTTGGCTGTGTGTTAGTATTCTAGTCAAGACATCCAACTACAGTTGGTGATTCCTCTGTGGTTGGCAGCCAGCAGCAGGACTCTGAAGCAGAAAGGCCTTGTTATCTTGTGTTGATGCCACATCGTATAGGGTACTGCAGCAAACCTGGAACAGAGTTGGATCCGTGAACCAAGACAGAAAGAGCAATATACAGTATAGCAAGGAAAGGAGGTGGAAATACAGGGAGGCAAGATCACTCCGATACAGCCAGATCCTGCTTCACCTGGTGGCACAAATCACTATGACATGTATCAACCCCCTGTGACCAGTTCTTCTATGGCTTAATTCATAGACTTACATTTGTAGCAACACACATTTTCATTTCATTTCAAACCTTTATTTAATCAGATTGGTCCCCTTGAGATCATAGATCTCTTTTTCAAGGGAGACCTGCAGCAAATAGGTTCCACATGAAACATAAAACAATAAAGGACATTATACATTATATTTACAGGACACATTTACATAGTTATAGACATTTACAAGTGCCCATTGTATCAACGAGCATTTCACTTAGCCTAGCTTTAAAAACATGCGGAGGAATCAGATTGCTCAGTTTCAATTCTTGCTGAAGATTGTTCCAAGCAAGTGGAGCTGCGCAGATAAAAGCTGTTCTTATCTAAGACAGTCCTTGCTCTTGGGCACATCTAACAAGACTACATCATGTGACCTCAGACAATAGCTGCTTGCAACTCTCTGTGTTATCAGAGAGCAGATGGAATACGGGAGTTTACCCAACAAAGCTTTATAGATAAACGTGTACCAGTGACTGAGTACCGTAAGTGATGGCAAACCTGCCTTGGTATACAGGGTACAGTGATGAGTAAGTGCTTTACAATTAGTGACAATATACCCTTGTTAGGCAAAATACACACAACAACAACCATCAATACAACCTGTTGGGGTGAGTGTGCTAAACTCACCACTTGTTGCGCAGTGAATTGTATCTGATCCCATTCATCCATCCGTCTGTTCATCTGTCTCTCTGTCCGTCCGTCCGTCCGTCTGTCCGTCCGTCCATCCATACATACATATGTCCAAATATTCAATTCTGATTTATCAATTTGAACATGTAGTACATTTAGCTAAGGATGCTTTGATCAGGGGACCATGTGCAGTCATATCAATGTGCAGAAAGATGTCCAGTCTTTTTAATTGTATTTAAACACTGGTTCTCCTCCACAGAAAAAAGGTGGATTGGTTTACCCCTGAGCAGTTCCTTGCCAAACTACTTTGCTCCTCACCCCAGCCACCCTTTGAAGCTAAACTTTCAACTGCTTGCATGAACAATTTAATTATTCAGGTCTTTCCCCAAAACCTTGTGATCCCAGGTGACGGAAGGAACTTTGACATCTAGTCACTAGTGTATCCAGAGCTCTATCTTTGGTTTGGGTTAAAGCCAGCAATTGATGCAGACTGAGCCACACCGACATCAAACCCAAACAGATGTACCGTGGTGTTAGACCTCAAAGTGCTGACTCTCATCCCAACCGCCACACCAGCTGCAAACCCTCAAAGCTAAAGCATATCGTCTGCAAAAATCAGCGGTACAACTATAATCTCACCAAAGCAGACACTCTCCTTCGCTGTTCCTCGAGATGCTGTCCAAGAAAATCACAGAATTAGGGACGATGAACAGCAATCGAGGCATCTTGTATTTTAACTTTGTGTGTGTTTGTTTATTGTCTAGTCTTCAAACGCTGGTTCTTTTCACATTGACAGAGGAGATTTGATACATTGCACACCGTTTAAAAAAAGCCTATGATGACTACAGATGCAACAATTGAAGGATTGAAGACGTATTAAGCATTGCTTAACGATTAGATCGAAGGATAGAAAAACATTTAAACTATGGGAAGAACCAGGAAATGTTGGAAGATGACAAAATAAAAATAAGTTTGACTGATTCATTGCATGTTAAAGCAAGACATCAACCAGCAGTGCTGAGGGATTGCTTTCCTTTCACAGAGTGTGGCAGATGAGCATCAATACTCTAGTGAGAGGAAAAAGAGAGAAAGACGAGAGACCCGAAGGGAGGGAAAGGGGGAGTGAGTGAAACCCAGGAAGCGTTTAAAGGAGGATAATAAAGCTCCCTGTGTGTCTGACAAGTTCAGCGATTGACAAATTCTTTGAGAACCCAAACACGGAGCAGCTACTTTGCTTTTTACCGACAACTGAAAGAGTCTCTCTGATGACTCTGACGATGCATGTGATGTTGAATGGAGAGTAAGCAAAGATTCCAAAAAATAAATGTGGACTTTCTCAGAACAACTTAATTTTTTGCAATTTCAAACACAGAAAGAACATCGTATTCTTTATGATTTTCTTCCACGTTCAATAGAAAATTGGCTTCATTTTGTATTGCAGAATGACTTTACATTCATCTTTTGAGATGGAAACAAGACTGCCAGTGAGGACATCTGTTTTCATGATATATTCTTTAAAGATTCAAAAGACTGACGATCTAAATGCTTTGTCATATTTGTCACAATATCTACAGAGTTGTTTTGGAATGAAAGAAGTCCAAGGCGTATGAAGGAATACAAAAACCAAAGGATATATAGATATAGAATAACATAAAAACACGATGTAAATCTAAATGCGGTATAGTAGAATAAATACTGCATACTGTAAGTACTTCGCAGAGCTCAGGAGTTCAACAGTCGTATAGCCTGTAGGATGACAGGGGGGTGTTTCTCAATGTCGAGGACGCTTGCTTGGTAGCACGTGGTCTTCCGAGTCACTTGCTTCACAAGCGAGGCAAGAATCCTTCCTAGCCTCGGAAAATGAAGAATGGTGGAACAGGCTAACAGGTGTGCGTCATATGAGAGGCCCCGCCTTAAATGGAATGCGATTTCCGCCAAAGATTTGGAAATTGGTCCGTGCGCAAAGCATTGTGGGGATTTTAAGACCGTGGAGTCTACACATGTGCAGCCTCTAAATTTCCGCTACGAAGTACGCCGGGCTCGGTAGAATTCCAAGTATGCTGGACATTGGAACAGTCCTTCGGCGGCACTCGATGACGTAGTATGCTTGAAATAGTGGCTCTGGAGCAGCCTTCCTCGACATTGAGAAACACCCAGTGTTTGTGTGTATGGTGGTTCCCACTTGTGCTTTGTGTATGGCTTAAAGCGTGTATGACCATTTCCCAGTGCTGACATGAGGTTATTACGGCATAGTGTGGGTGGTAAGGAAGGAAAACCATGGCAGCATGTTTTTATATCGACAAGGAGAACATGTTTTCGGCATGTTTGTGCCATGGCGAGATTATGAAAAACATTACTGACCCAATTTCCCTACACAATAAGAGGAACATTTCCTGGTTTAACTTACAAAATGTTTAGTAATTCA